>NW_024070186.1:135781199-135781287 GCF_014754425.2 Oryx dammah | reverse complement strand
CGGGGATGACCCAGAGCGATGTTGTGGGGAGGGGGGTGGGAGGGGGGTTCATGTTTGGGAACGCATGTACACCCGTGGTGGATTCATG
>NW_024070186.1:134834483-135083981 GCF_014754425.2 Oryx dammah | reverse complement strand
TATATATATATATATATATATATATATATATATATATATATGTTTGTGTCCAATAAGTATACTCAAATAGTTATACACAAATGGGAGCTTTTCGTGGGCAAAGACAGTGTTTGGTTCACTGGCCAAACAGGTACTCAGGTGTTGAATGAATGTTTTATAACTTGTTCTTTCTTTGTTAATAAAGATATACCCATATCTATAATCATGTTTGTAGATTGCATAGTATTTCATTACATGTTACTGGGAAAGATTGAAGGCAAAAGAAGAAGGGGCAGCAGAGACTGAGATGGTTAAATAGCATCACTGACTTAATGGATATGAATTTGAGCAACCTCCGGAAGATAGTGAAGAACAGAGGAGCCTGGAGTGCTGCAGTCCACGGGGTCACAAAGAGTCAAACACAATTTAGCAACTGAACAGCAACATTCTTCAATGGATGAATGTTTAAGTTTATTATCAGTTCTATTTTACTTTAAATGACATTAATAAGAGAAATCTTTGAATGAATCTATTTTATACCCATGTGATTATCTCCTTGGAGTAAAGTTTTAGAAATGAGTTTTCTATTGAAAAGAATAAAGCATATTTTAGTCTTCCTTGGTGGCTCAGACAGTAAAGCATCTGCCTGCAATGTGGGAGACCTGGTTTTGATCCCTGGGTTGAGAAGATTCCCTGGAGAAGGAAATGGAAAACCATTCCAGTATTCTTGCCTGGAAAATTTTATGGATGGGGGAGCCTGGTAGGCTACAGTCCATGGGGTCGCAAAGAGAGACAGGACTGAGCCACTTCGCTTCTTCACTTACAGCAGGGAGTCCCCAACCTCTGGAATCTACTGCCTGATGATCTGAGGTGGAGCTGATATAATAATAATAGAAATGAAGTGCACAATAAATGTAATGTGCTTGAATCAACCCCAAACAACCCCCACCCCTGTCCATGGAAAAACTGTCTTCTCCAAAAACTGGCCCTGGTGCCAAAAAGGCTGCAGATGATTGCTTTAGAGGATTGTCATGCATAAACAGCCAAAAGGCACCCCTGCACAGAAATGTGAATGAAATTCTCACCAACAGGATATAACAACATGTATTTTCACACACTAATCAAAACCAGGTTTTGACTTTTTGACATAGGCAGAAGTGAGAAATTCTAGTTGTTATTTAGTTTATGTGGTGTTTTAGGAGAGGGATGGGAGTGAGTGTATTTTCAACAAACATCATTTGAGAATAGCTTTATTTGATCTGGTTTAAAAAACAGGAACTTCTCCGTTTTTCCTTTTAATGGTTGGTAAGTGTCAAATTTATGTTACAATTTTTACTCTTGGAAGTCATAGAGTGCATCAGTGTTCTTCAAACAAGCATCAGAAAGAGATATGCAGATGTATAGTTCATCTTCTTGTATCACATAATAAACATGGATTGGAATTTGCATTATTTCTCTCTCTACTGTTAAAACCATGAAGTTATGTTGAGTTATATAGTCTCCTACTAAGCTATTAACCTTTATAAGTAATTACCTTGTCAACCACAGTGTGATTGTAATCAGGAGTCAATTTTCAGTTATTTCAGAAGAATGTTCTGTGAGTGGTTGTGTCATTTACTGTGTCTCTCAGCTCCAAACACCTTTCTCTACTTGCTTTGTGAAGCTGAACCTGGGATTCTGCAAACCTCACTTCTACTTACCAGCTGACCACAAGAGGACAGAAGGAGGAGACTATAAAGCTGGAGAAGAAAACAGGGACACTGCCCTTCTGTGTAAGCCTTGTTGGCTTCCTATCTACTTGCAGTTCCCTGAGTATCATCTTGACAATGCTTTTTCATTTCCCTGGGTAGCAGCAGTTGGGTTCGGTTTGCACTTTTTTTAACACTCATGGAGCAAGCCTCTCTGGGTTACTCTTACAGTACCACCATCAACCAACAGCATCGCATCCTCAGGGGTTGGGGTCCCAGCATTTTGGGGTCTCTTCTCTAAGCTCAGAAACACTAGTACCCACTGAGTAACTAAACTCATTCTCTCTTCAAAAATCTGAGTTTCAACAATTCAGAACCACTCTTCCTCACCTAAATTTCTAAATTTTAAGTCCAACCTTTCCTTTTCGTTCTTTCAGCCACGGGGATGGTATCTGATCCCTGTAGTTGCTGCCTCTATGGTACAGTTGTTTTTCAGTTGTTCAGTTATGTCCAACTCTTTGCTACTCCATGGATTGCAGCACGCCAGACTTCCCTGTCCTTCAACATCTCCTGGAGCTTGCTCAAACTCATGTCCATTGAGTCGGTGATGCCATCCAACCATCTCGTCCTCTGTTGTCCCCTTCTCCTCCTGCCTTCTATCTTTTCCAACATTGTGTCTTTTCTAATGAGTTGGGCTTTTGCATCAGGTGACCAAAGTATTGGAGCTTCAGTTTCAGCATCAATCCTTTTAATGAATATTCAGGGTGATTTCCTGATTGACTGATTTGATCTCCTTGCAGTCCAAGGGACTCTCAAGAATCTTCTCCAACACCACAATTCAAAAGCATCAATCTTCAATAGTGTTTTCTTTTTCTTTTTCAGTTACTTGTGTGTGTGCTAAGTCACTTCAGTTCTACCCAACCCTTTGGACCATAGGTCACCAGGCTCCTTTGTCCATGGGGTTCTCCAGGCAAGAATACCAGAGTAGGTTGCCTTTTCCTTCTCCAGGGTATCTTCCTAACCCATAGATTGAACCCATATCTCTTATGTCTCCTGCACTGGCAGGTGGGTTCTTTATACCACTAGCTCCACCTGGGAAGCCCTTCAGTTACTTAATTCACAACTTTATACCTAGTTGAAAATTCCTAATATTTAAATTCTGTACATTCAATGACTGGTATAGTTTTCATTCCCTTACTGGACCTTGATGGAGACAATGGTCAATGAAGAACAGTGGAAGTTCATATTTTTTAAGAACAAAGGCTATTCACTTTGTGAATATGTATATATCATGTATATATCACCCAACATACATGTGACTCCCTAGAAGATTTTCATGAGGCAGAGGAGGGTGAAGAGAACCAAGAGATGCACCAATTCTTAACAACTGTGGTTTAGAAAATGTACCCTTACAGCATTTCTTTCACCATGAAGAGCCACTGGATAGCTCTTTGCATTTTTTTCTTCCAAGGTCATAAAGTCACATCTTCACAGCAGTAGCAAGATGGATTTCCATGATGGAATCTAGCTAATAATGGGTTTCTTGCAGAACCAGGATGTTTCAATGACCTGAGGTTATTCTGGAAGCTGCAATTACCTAAAGAGAATAACTGTAAGAACTCTTATTTATGGGAATTCAGGAAAATGTTATAGAAGTACACCATTGAATGGCCATATATGTAAGCTGTGGTTGAGAGAAACATCTTATCAGCATTGAGATAAAATTCCTATGTTCAGTGACTGTGGTATAACAGATCCTTCTCTATTGATCTTCATTCTATATAAAATTTTATGGTTGTACAATTTCAGGTTATCCATAAAAGTTCAACTATGTTAAATAAGTCTTAATGCCAACATCATTGTTATTCTGAAAATCAAAGTGGTTGGTTAACTGTTTTCTAACTGTGTTCTAGTGAATCAAGCTAGCTAATTATAGGTACAGTCCTTTTTGTGCAATTAGTTCAAAGCTCTATCCCATCAAGTATAAACATCTAAAAGTAAATTCTATTAGATTTTGGCCTTTTGGCTAAGATCAGGTGTAGTAAGAGGGCTTCCTATGTGGCACAGTAGTAAATAATCTGCCTGCTAATGCAGGAGACACAACAGATGCATGTTTGATCCCTGGGTTGGGAAGATCCCCTAGAGTATGAAATGGCAATTTGCTCCAGTATTCTTGCTGGAAAATTCCATGACTGAGTACACAGCATACATCATCTTTCCTAAGTTATTGATCATTATGAATATAATTTCATCTGGTTTTGAAAAAAAAGTGACCAAAAATCTCAAAAGCATTTTTTTTTGTCTTATAAAAGTAAGTGCAATGAACTTCCAGATGTTCAAGTTTGTTTGACAAAAGGCAGAGGAACCAGAGATCAAATTGCCAACATCCACTAGATCATCAAAAAAACAAGAGTTCCAGAAAAACATTTATTTCTGCTTTATTGACTATGCCAAAGCCTTTGACTGTGTGGATCACAATAAACTGTGGAAAATTCTGAAAGAGATGGAAATACCAGACCACGTGACCTGCCTCTTGAGAAATCTGTATGCAGGTCAGGAAACAACAGCTAAAACTGGACATGGAACAACAGACTGGTTCCAAATAGGAGAAAGAGTACATCAAGGCTGTATATTGTCACCCTGCTTATTTAACTTATATGCAGAGTACATTATGAGAAATGCTGGGCTGGAGGAAGCACAGGCTGGAGTCAAGATTTCTGGGAGAAATATCAATGACCTCAGATAGGCAGATGACACCACCATCATGGCAGAAAGCAAAGAAGAACTAAAGAGCTTCTTGATGAAAGTGAAAGAGGAGAGTGAAAAAGTTGGCTTAAAGCTCAACATTCAGAAAACGAAGATCATGGCATCTGGTCCCATCACTTCATGGGAAATAGATGGGGAAACAGTGGAAACAGTGTCAGCCTTTATTTTGGGGGGCTCCAAAATCACTGCAGATGGTGATTGAAGCCATGAAATGAAAAGACGCTTACTCCTTGGAAGGAAAGTTATGACCAACCTAGATAGCATATTCAAAAGCAGAGACATTACTTTGTCAACAAAGGTCCATCTAGTCAAGGCTATGGTTTTTCCAGGAGTCATGTATGAATATGAGAGTTGGACTATAAAGAAAGCTGAGCACCAAAGAATTGATGCTTTTGATCTGTGGTGTTGAAGAAGACTCTTGAGAATCCCTTGGACTGCAAGGAGATCCAACCAGTCCATCCTAAAGGAGATCAGTCCTGGGTGTTCATTGGAGGGACTGATGTTGAAGTTGAAACTCCAATACTTTGGCCACCTGATGTGAAGGGCTGACTCATTTGCAAAGACCCTGATGCTGGGAAAGATTGAGGGAAGGAGGAGAAGGGGACAACAGAGGATGAGATGGTTAGGTGGCATCACTGATTCAATGGACATGAGTTTGGGTAAAGTCTGGGAACCGGTGATGGACAGGGAGGCCTGGCATACCGTGGTTCATGGGGTTGCAAAGAGTTGGACACGGCTGAGTGACTGAACTGAACTGAAAAATGGAATATCAAATGTCATATGTCTACAGTGACTTTTTTGGTACATTTGTTGTTCAGGTGGTATCATGTCCACTCTTCGAGATCCCATGCACTGCAGCATGCCAGCCTTCCCTGTCCTTCACTATCTCCCAGAGTTTTCTCAAACTCATGTCCATTGAGTCGGTGATGTCATCAAATCTCATCCTCTGTCATCCTTCTCTTGCCCTCAATCTTTCCCATCTTCAGAGTCTTTTCCAGTGAGTTGGTTCTTTTCATCAGGTGGTCAAAGTATTGGAGCTTCAGCTTTGGCATCAGTCTTTCAGTTGATGCTGCAACTTGGTTTCAGGTTCACCCAGTGCAGGTGTCATCAGAGGTCACTAAATCTGTGGCTACTTCTGTTCTTATTACTATTGCCGCAGCTGCGTCAGCACAAACTTGGTATGAAAAATGAAAATTAATGAGTAAGTGAATCAACAAATCTTGGTGATTCTAGCTTGTTGACCACCTCTACCAAAGGAAGATGGTCTCTGTTCTTATATCAGTCAGAGTCGAGCTTAGAGCTGCAGTAGATATCTGATCATATATAATTTCATATAAAGATTTTAAGCTATGTGGAAAGTTGTTAATGAATTCAACAGAAAAAACGAAACTACCAAAAATAGAAGTTGCAGGAAGCAGAGACCATGCCTAGGTCTAAGTGAACAAAGAAAAGGTTGGGATTATTTATTTTAAAAGCTTTAAAGGAGAGACTTGTGGAGGTGAAACTCAGACATTTAAGGAGATAGAGCTGGTGGACTGGTGCCTACTTTCTCTGCAGAGGATGTGACGAGGCTATTTCTATGAGTTTGGTGGTCGTGGGGGAAATCCAAGCAAGATGTGACTGCAGCTATGGAAGAAAGTGCCACAGCTGGGGTTTAGAAGCAGTGTCAGGGTGACTATGGAAAGAGTTAATACAGCAGGTCTGATGTTGCTCTTTGAAGGGCTTGCTAGTTAAGGCTGTCACATAAAAACTTGGCCGAGATTTCCCTCATGTTACTAAATAATAAGGCTGTTTTATGTGCCTTGGGCCCTGAACTCTGTTATACCAGTTTTCCTAGACTGTGTAAACAATGTGATTGATAATAAATACCTGCCATGCTTCTCGGAGTCTAGAATTTTGGAAATCATAGCTGGTTTTGCATGGAGAAAGTCCCAGTGTCACCAACCACCAAAGAAAACTCTGGACTTGGAATGGCATCAGCACCATGGAGGTATGAGATAGCCCTCATTTCTGTCCCCTAATTCAACAACCAAAGTCTGACAAGAATGCCTTTGTGGAATGTCTGGGATCTAGCACCATATGCCAAGAGAGGGAGGCAGAGACTGACCCACCCAGGCACCGGACAATAGACAGGTAGACCTTGGTCCTGGTTGTGGATCCTGCAGAGACTTTTGAAATGGCTCTAGCCCTTCCTCTGTGGTCCAGGAGCCTCTGGGAAACACTGTTAGACAGTCACCCACAGACAAGAGAGACTTTGTAGAAGTCCCGCTTTCTAGAAGAGAAGCTCCACCTCATTGCTGGAGCAAAAAATTACACGTCTGGACACATTGGACTGAGTAAGAAGAATGGCTTGACTTTACTCGTAGCCCCCTTCCCCTAAGGTGACAGGGCTCAAGCCAAGAGAGATCTTCTTGGCCCATCTTAGCCAAGATTCTCCCACAGGGCATAGCAGAAGCATGTGAGAGAGCCCTTGGCTTCCCCAGACATGTGAGATGCTGCCAAAGAAGCTCATTTCTCTCTCTCCTCATCCAGATCCCTGAATTATGAGCTGGATGACTGAGGTTGGTGGGTTGTGGGAAAGGGAAGGCTGAGAGCACAACAGACAGAACCATTCTAGGGTATTAAAAGACATGAATCTGGTTCTTACCTGGTGGTTCAGTGGCTAAGACTCCAAGCTTCCAGTGCAGGAGGCCCAGTGTGATCCCTGATCAGGGAACTAGATCCCATATGACCCAACTAAAGTTTCCATGTGCTGCAGCTAAGACCTGGCTCAGCCAAAAGAATTTTCATTTTTTTAAAACATGAATCCTATTAACTGCATCATGGACTCCATCAAGAAGCTCACCCATGGGCCACTAGGAACACCTTAGCAACGGATCCCCTGATATAATAACATGAAGATATACAACTCACCAGTAAAGGTAAGCTGATAGACAACCTCAGAATACTCTAACAGTATAATACAGTAAAATGTTAAATACTTAATTCTAGCATCAAGGTTAAAGGATGAAAATATTAATAGTAACTATAGCTATAACAAGTTGTGAATGAATGCACAATATGAAAAGAGAGAAATTGTGGCATGAAAAGCATAGGAGGAGGAAGAAAACGTGTGAAGTTTTTGTATGCAATCAAAGTTCACTTAAGGGGTTTCCCCACTTCTATCCCTGGGTCAGGAAAATTCCCTGGAGAAGGAAACGGCAACACTCTCCAGTATTCTTGACTTTGAAACCCCATAGACAGAGGAGCCTGGCGGGCTACAGTCCATGGGGTCTCAGAGTTGGACACAACTGAAGTGACCGAACACGCAAAGTTCAGTTGTTCTCAATGTCAAACAGGTTACATTATAAGATGTAAACCGGATCTAGGCAGAGATTAGGATCACCTCTCTGCTGTTTTCCTATTTCGAGGGATTTTCCTAATTTTCAGCTGTTCTGTTAAGTTTGTCTTAATGTTTGACTTGTTGGGTTTTTTGCCACCCAGACTGTTCATGGTTGGTGAATGCATTCAGTAAAGAAAAGCATCTAACTCACAAATGTGCATCCATATCATTCCATCTTTAGCGAGTAGATTTCTTCTGCTTTCATCCTGCTTTTCCAGAATGCTTCCTCTGGTTTTCAAAGGCTTGAACAATTTTACCAAGGGTTTGTCAGTTTACTCTTCAAATTTATGTTTCACTCCCAAATTTGAACAAAAAGCTCCTTCCCACACGTTCATATTATCCCTTCCTGTACTTACTTCCTTAATTAAACATCATAGAATTTTATATCTGGAAAGTTTCTTAGAAAGAGTGTAATCATCTCATTTCATGTAAGAAGCACCAGGATGCTTGAAAGGTGAGATGAGTGGTCCAGGGTCACAGAACCAGTTAACGGTTTGGTTTTCTGATTTAGTCTTGATGAATCGCCATGATGCTGGTGCCAGGAGCACCGTGGGTTCTAATGCAATTGAATAGTCCCTCAAAACTGAAAGATACCATCCCAGCCATCAGTACATTCATATCTGTTTTGGAGAAATCAAATATACACAATAAAATATAGTGTGAAAAATTCTAAAACCAACTTGGCTCCTAATTCAAAGTCTAACTTAATATAGACAGGAGAGTAATAGGGCTGCAAGTTCAGGCAACACACCTACTGTGTGTTTATTAACCTTAAAGCCTTAGCAAAGGGAAAATGTTAATACATCATAAATTCATTTAGTTTTTCAGGTCCCAAATGTATAGTTCTGGTAAATACATCATTCCTATAGTACTGGTTAAGTGTTAGAAAGGCTTTTGAAATTTTGGCAAGTAAAAAAAATAAAAAATAAGTGCTTGGCTTTCTGTGTCTCTCTCATTACGAATCCTCTGCAAATCTCTTCTGATAGAAAACTGTATCCTATTTCTAGGAGTAGAAGATATAAAGACTCATCTTTAGGAAACATCAGTTTCTTCTTCATCCTTTCATCTTTGGATCTATTAACAGGAAAGGCATAATTTGTTTCTAGAGAATTCCTGTGTATTAAGAAAGCTCTTGTTTGCATTTGAAGAGCAGAAGCTTGTTTTACTTGTTTGTTTCATGAATACTCCTTTTCATAATGGAATGACATAGGCATGGGGCTAAATTGGCCACTAAAATATATGAATTGATAAATTAGTAGAAAATAGATTATTTAATTTTATGTAAATATTTAATGTTTTTTATTTGTACCATATAACATAATTTTCTTTAAGACCACATTCATATTCAAGGCCAGTTGCTACTTTTACAGATATGCTCAATTTAGTTTTTGCTTAAAGACTTTGAATGCCTTATTATGTGAACTGGTTTAAAGTAATTAACATATTATAAAAACAGTGCTTTTAAAACTCTAGGAGCAATTAAATTTGTGTTATTTAATCAGTTATTTCATTTGAATTAAAAGTTTTATAGATTAGGAATTAAAATTTCCAATGCTTTTGCAAAATTCCTCCTTATTTTCAAATAGGAAGCAGCATTCTGTTACCTTTCTCAGGTGGCCAAATAAATCTTTTGACTCACAGAAATAGAACAAACCTATCTTATCATTTTCTCCCTGCAAAAGAAAGGGAAGAATTTTGAAGTTAAAAGTAATGTTTTGAAGCTGATTGAACCAAAAACCTCTGAAGTGTAATTTTTAGACAAGAAGGGAGTTGTGGAGATCTTTACATAATAGGTTCTGCAAGTGGCCACAAATTTATTAAACTTATTTATGTAAACACTGAGGCTAATATCTATTGACTGGGAATATAACGATTATAAGAGAGTTTCATGGGTCTGAGGGCTTCCCAGGTGGTGCTAGGAATAAAGAACCCACCTGCCAATGCAGGAGACCTTAGAGATCTGTGTTTTTTCCCTGGGTTGGGAATATCCCTTGGAGGAGGGCACAGCAACCCACTCCAGTATTCTTGACTGGAGAATCCCATGGACAGAGGACCCTGGTGGGCTACAGTCCATAGAGTCACAAAGAGTCAGATACGACTGAGGCGACTTAGCATGCACACACACATGGGTTTGAAGAGTAAAAGTTTTTTTGTAATCAGGTCCAGAGATCAGAAAAGAGGAGCTTATTGCTAATGGTTATGCTGAAGTGGTACTTTTTGGGAGCAAAAAATGAATTTTATGCTCAAAAGTAATTTAGGTGGAACTTTATTTTATTTTTGAAAGTTAATACTTAAGATGAAAACAAGGTCAGAGAACAGGAAATAGTTTAAGCAAATCCAAGAACCCATGTTTGATATGATTTTCACACAAAAAAATCATGATTGATAACATGCCTATTGGTTTGGCTATGGCCGTTGGTTTGAGAATATGATTTTTTAATATCCACATTTCAAAGTGAATCTTTCTTTCTGGGAGAGTGGAAAGTGAATTACATCAGGCAATTCAAGAAGCAGAAAAAGACCTCATTAAGGTACTAGATATCAATACCTTCCACACTAGCCTCCCTGACATTCTTACCATGACAATGAATTTGTGGTTTTTAACCACTGCCCTTCATATAAGGATTAATATGTTTAGCTATGCAAATATTAATTTTAGAAGTAAATTAGTTTATTTTACTTATTGGACATTTGAAGATATGAGATACAAAATAGATACATTTTGATGAAGCATGAAATGAGGTAAGTCTAGATGACACATTGTGACCTGGGTTGTAAGTACTCCCAGAAGAGAGAGGAGAAAGGGAAGATACTGATGTTGAATGTCATACTGCTCTGCTGTGAGTTTGCAGAAAGGGATATTTGAATAAGGGTAAGCCCCCTTTAAAAAGCACTAAAAGTTAAGAACTCACTAAGGGAAAAAAATTAAAATGTTTTAAACTATCTGTGCTATAAATAAATTAATTCCACTCTTTTGGGGACAGTTTTAAGCTTTATTTTGATATTATTAGTATTACATAGTTTGAATATTTTGGGTATAATATTGGCATCATATAGATATTTGTGAGTAAAGGCTTGGCATTCAAATGTTTAACTGCTTTTGTTTTTCCCCAAGAAAACCTCAGACAAAATGTTGTCAACAAAGAAATTAATCAGTCTAAGAAAGAAATGGGAAATTGGTTTTGAGTCAGATTTAAGATTATAACCCAGGAATAGCAGCTCAGAAATCTCTGAGAACTGTTTCCCCCTTTAGAAGTCAAGGTAGAGTTATATGAGTTTTGAGACTGAAGGCTGTATATTAAATGATGTATTACTGATGGTTTACACAAATAAGTATCATCACTGCCCCTTACAAGATCAAGAAGGAATGTTATCTTTAAGGAATTGCCTCGATGCTAGGAGAATGCTGCTCTTTATGGCTGAGCAGGTATGTCTGCTGATGGGAAGGTTGGTTGACGCATGGCACAGATACACAATGCAAATAGGGGGAGAGAGGAGGCCAAAGGACAGAGAAAATTTTTTTTATGTTTACATTTTTGTCTTGCCGTAAAATGTGACTTCTTTTTCATAAAACTATATTTTATATTTCTAAAACCAACAGACTTTAATGGTGGATTATTTTTCTTACGTTAATTACACAGGTACTAGTTTCTTAGCTGGAGATCAAGTATACTACCAGTGCCAGTTTAGAGATAAATACCTTTGAAATCTTGATAGAGAAGAGCTATAGAAATAACATGTGCCACCTGAAGTTTGTAAAATGGCCTCCGTGCACCATACAGCTTGTCTCAAATGGAGACCAAGAAAGCAAGGTCATTTTAAATCTCTATGTACATCTTGCTTTCCTGGCTCCACACTAATCATTCATTGTGTTTCGCATATTGGAAGGGAGAAGATGAAGGATATAGAAGAATTCACTTTGAAAACATGTAGTCAATGTTGCATATCCAAAAGCTCCCAGGGGATTAAACAATCAGAAAGCCCTACATCATTTGCATTTTAATGGATAAAATAAGAGTTGAAACATTTCTTTACACTTAAACTACCATGAGAAAGCCTGTGTAGCTAATAGGACTGAAGTGGTGGGGAGAGGGAGGAAGAAGTGGGGACTGTAAAAAATTTAAGGAAAATTTATTTCTTTTAGAGAATTGGAGCTGGGCTGATTAAGTCAAGGTGCCTGTCGCTGCTAGAGACACATTTTCCTAATGAAAAGTACTGTAACTTCAGACCTTTCACATTTTCCATGAATAGATGTCATTACTCATTATCACATTTATCATTACTTGCAAAACAGTGAGGTGACAGCAGGGAAACGGACTAAAATAGCGTGGAAGAAAATTTGGTCCTGGCTTAGGTAATTTAATGAAAGCTTTTTTGTTTTGCAAAAGCAAAAACAACCTCCATCCTTACTCCATCATACCTTTGGGAAGGAAACTCACATGAAGTAGTGGGCCATTTTTATGAAAAGTGACCACAGTTTCTGTCCCTCCTCCTCTAATTCTGAATTAGAAATGATAAAGAGCTTGACTGGTAAAATTCTGAAACAGATAATGAGTTTTTTAAGTGATAATTACTGAATCTCCTTATTTTTAGAAACCCATTAACAAGTATCTCTTTAGTCATGGGAAAAAAAATCTTCATAAATATTGAATTGTGCTATCACAGGTACAAGTTATTTCAAATTATGGAACCAGACTAATTTCACAGGAACTATTTTCTATTAATTGGTTTTAAGATTTAATCAAGTAAAGACATCATTTATTAATTCAAATTTGAAAAACCAGAAAGAAAAGGTATACCCTGATTATCTTTAGTCAAACATCTTCACATGTTCATTTGAGTTAGAAATTGAAAACAAAAGGTGCCCCTGTGCCTTCTAAGTTTCTCCAATTCAAAGAACAGGATTTATCAATGGGAGTCTGCGGCAGGCCTTAGAGTGATATCTTACTGCCGAAAGAGAGAATGGAGACAGTTTGGCTAGACTTGTAACAAGGATAGAATAGCTGTTTGTTGAATTCTTAATTAGCCTAGCTGACAGGAAGAAGGCAGTAAACTGTACATTACAGTCAAAGTTCAGCAATGCCACGTTTCCAATAAGCAAATCTTGACTATGTTCTTCAGATACTAAGTGGTAGTGAAACCATTAAGAGGTCCCAAAGTATACAATTTTGAAAGCTGAAGATTAGTACCCCTTGTAGACAGGAAGGTCCCATAGCTATCTAGGTTCTATCGGCCGCTAAACGTTCTCTCATTGTTGACAAGGCCCCATTCAGAGCACATAGATATTTTTGAATGTAATGATTATATGTTATTAATACTTGCCATCAACTGATCAAGACAATGTACTGGACCTAAAACATTACAGATAATGATGAAGAAGCACTTCAAAACACAAACATACTATAGATCTGTAGATCTATAGATTAGACTCATTTTTACTCAAGGAATTGTCATGTATAAAGTAGGCAAATAAGGGTTTCACAAATTACTGTAGAAGTAGATTTGCCAGTGTCTGCCACTGACAGATTTATTATTAGAAACAACCCTTGTTTGCAATGTAAGACATTTTTATAACAAGGAATCTGACTTTAGAAATGTGTCTTTTCTAACTTTCTCTGTAAGTTTTTGATGTCTGTGTTCTCTTTCCCATCTTCACTGCTAAGCTAATTTAACTATTGCTTACTGGTTTTCAAGAAAAATATGATAAATGAATTTTTCAGTTTATATTTTTTAATTATTTACAAGGCTAAATGGAGACAGGAAATCAAAGTTATCAGCAAGTGTTCTTGTTAAAGATAGTGACTGTGTTCTGGAGCTTTCTAGTTTTGAATGATCATGATTATTTGAATTGAAGACATTCAGGTTGGGGCAGAAGTCTTTCTTCCTATTTATGTTATTTACATAATTAAATAACAGGACCTTGTGCCACATCTGTGGGTTGCCAGAAGGTGGACTGATCATTGAAGACAACTTTTTTCTTCCTGGCTCCCTATCACAAATCAGGTGATCATCAAAAAATGGCTGGACTATTGCTAACGACAACTTCAGCTCTGGGAAACCTTGAAGAATAAAAGTTAAGGATTCCATAACACACAGCATTTACCACAAAGACATTGTTTTTTGATGCCCTCTTCTCCTCAAAATATAGAAGTGTTTGTCCAGGAACACAGACTGTCTTACTCAATCTAAGGCCACATTTACATGTCCTTGGAAGAGAAACTTCACATTTGCATTCTTGAGCAATAAAACTGAACAGAAAAAAAAAAAGTACTAATCTTGTTTATGCACTAATTTCTTAGAGACTAAAGTATTACAATAACCTCTCTGATAATTAAAATGATCAACCCCAAGCAATTTTTAAAAGAGGTTTGAAAACTAGTAGGACTTGCTTGTGTTTGTATGGCTTATTATTTTTCCTCAAACACCTGGCACAGTTCCTGGCAGAGTGCGGATACTTATTCATTCATTCATTTAATAAGTATTTACTGAACATTTTCTATGCCCCTGGATCTGTGTAAAGTTAGTGAAATACAGTATTGCATAAAAGCATTTCCCATGGACAGAGGAGCCTGGCAGGCTACAGTTCATGGGGTTATGGAGAGTTGGACAAGACTTAGCAACAACAACAACAACAACAACAATAAATAAAAGCATTTATGCTTTATTCCTGCATGGAGCTTATCATCTAGTGAAAGAAACAGACTTATACCAATAAATTTATGTAAAATTATAACTGTGTAAAATTATACCATGTCAAGTATGTAGATGGAGTGGCTTAAAGTGCTATTAAAGTATGAAATAGAGACATTTAACCTAGTCAGAGGACATCAGAAAGACTTATTCAAGGAAGCAGGCAAAATTGGGAGATGAAAGATCCTTAACCCTGGCTACGTTCTAATGAAATTGATGCAGATTGAAGGAAAAGCTTAAATATACAAAAAAGGAGAAAATAATTTAATTAAGATCAAATGTAAAAAGATAGTTGATTGAATATTTTAGAGTTTGAGGTGTAGGTGGGAGATTCATATAGAATTGGATAGGTAGATCTGTTGCTTTGCAGAAAAGTTCTAACCATAGAATCCTTAGTAGATAAGTTAGAGTAGGTTGAATAATGCCCCTTCTCACCCCTAATATGTCTACTTCTTAATTCCTGGAACCTGGAACTATTAGTTTATAGGCAAAAAGAACTTTGTAGATGTGATTGAAGTAAGAACATTTAAGATTAAGATCCTTCTGGGTTATGTGGGCAGAACTAATGTTTTATTCACTGCAATGAAATGCTCATTTTAAGGGAGACTGAGGAGGGGCCAAAGTCAGAGGAGGAGGCAGTGTGAAGTGAGCATATACTGAAGTGCTACTCTTTGTATATAGAGTAAGGGGCCACAAGAAACACAAGTGGCCCATAGAAACTGGAAACGGAGAGGAAACTGTTTTCTCCTCTTGGAAAACCCAGAAGAAACCAGCCCTACTGACCACTTGACTTCAGCTCAATGAAGCTCATTTTGGACTTTGAACCTCCTCAGAGTTGTAAAAGAATAAATTTATGTTGTTTAAAATCTGTAGTCCTTTGTGACAGCTACAAAAGGAAATTAAAACATATGGAGAGGATAAAAGAGGGCAGATATAAAACTCTAAGGAAGACACACCCCTAGAAATAATAGTAGGAGAATGTTCTAATGCAGAAGATAATATTTTTGTTGTTTTAGTCACTAAGTTGTGTCTTGAATCTTTTGCAACTCCATGGACTATGGTCCACCAGGCTTCTCTATCCATGGGATTTTCCAGGCAAGAGTACTGGAGTGGGTTGCCCTTTCTTTCTCCAGGGGATCTTCTCCACACAAGGATCAAACCCAGGTTTCCTGCATTGCAGATTCTTTACGACTGAGCCACTAGGGAGCTAATGAGAATCATAGTTCATGGAACCTTCACTGGATTGGGAAGGGGGTTGGATCAAGAGGAGTTGATAGATTAGAGAAAATGCAGAGGCTGAATGATGAGCAGCCCTGTGGAGATGCAAGACCAATATTGAGGGTAGGGAATCATGACCTCTGGGTGGATATGGTTGTTATGATCTGAGATACTATATTAAGACATTAGAACCCAGAGGTGGGTGGGGATTCAGCATAGAAATGTGTGGAGGACTGGAGCTGAGTTGGTCCATGTGTATACTTAGCTCCTTTGGTGAGACAGCAGTTCTTAGAGCTGAAAAGAAGACTTGTCTGTAAGTGTCTAACCTACTGAATTTGTGTCCTTACTGAGTTGTTTTACAGAGAACAGAAACAGGTAGGAATTTTCTTCTGGTTTTAAGCAAGCTATCCTTATTTTCCTTTAAGATGGGATCTTTCATCTTGCTTTTATGTGAGTGGTTGGGTTCACATTTTTAAAAATTTTCCTTTAAAAATTAAAGTGGCTGACACAACATTGCATTTTTTTGGATCCATTTGTTTGCACCTCCAAGCTAGAGTCTACAGGGTGAGTATTTTATGTTCTGGCTAATTTTCTGTAGCCAGAGAGCTGGGAAGAATGGAAGTTTCATGCATGGCAGACAGCTCAGATAAATATGCCATCCTTCCTAGAACTCAGGACTGTGCTCTCTCCTCTGCCCTCTGCTCTTTGCCTTAGTCCAGGGTCACTTTACCCAGTTGGACACCCTGTCAAGTAGAATTTCCCTGTGAAACCTTGGAGCCTTTACTTCTATCAGAGGTATTTCATTATTCATTTTTCCAGACTTCACCCATCCTTCCCCTGGAGACTTTCCCCTAAGGTTCAAGCAGAAGAAAAAGACAACAATTGAATTTTCTTTATACTGTTCGTACCATATTAGGGAACATTGACAAGCTCTTTCTGAGACTGATGGCATTGTTGAGAGCATGTTTTTGTTCACTTCTTCCTTCCTTTCCAGAAACATTTGTTTCTTTCTTTGGATTAGTTTATTAAAGTGCATTGTTTTCCATTGTTCTTGTTTAGTGACTGTTGGTGAACATTTCTGATTGGCTTTTATTAGCCTTTTTATTTCCTGCTCATTTTGCTAAATTTTATGGGAAAGAAATTACATGATCCAATTGTAATCTACCATCTTAACTTGTATGCTTGTAAACAATATTTCACTGCTTACTTTTATTCATTATGTAGAAAGGAAGTCAATCTACCAAAATTATACTTCAGATGTAGGATTAATTACTTTTATGAAACTAAATTTATTACAGATATAGCTAAAACTAACTTGTGTTTTTAATTTCCTTAAAGTGCCTCGATTGTACAGTGATAAGAGCAATAAACATCAAATATAAATAAGTACTTGCATCTGACAAGTAATTTATAAATATTTTACATGTACTGTGACCATATTTATTTATGTACAGATAATACATAGTCAGATTATCTCTACAAATAAAAATGCTGACCATACAAAGTTGTAATTCATAGGTATTACATGTCTCTTCTCCTTTGGTTTATATGCCTCTGCATCCTTTCCGGTAATTATTTCCTTAACTCATGGTTGTCAGTTCTACTTTAAGACAAAAGCCAAGGAAATGCAGCTTTTGAGTTTGTGCCATAAGGATTTTCTTTGCCTTGGAGAAAATAATATTTCAACTACTCTAATAATATTTTCTCTGCCTTGGAGAAAACAATATTTCTAATAATATTACATGTTATAGTTTTTATCATTCCAAGGTTCTAGGTTAGAAGCAATGGTCTGGTTCTTGCTAAACTTCCCATAATCATATGTAAAATGAAAAACTAAGCAGAGAGGTTACAATCACAATAATATATAAAAGATAAATGCCCGAGAGAGTCAAATTCGGATGCCAACACTGTATGCAACTCATATTTAATTCAACTCAGGGTTGTCATCTAATCCTCTTTTAGTTGATATATTCTTGAAATGTGTGGATGTTTCAGTAAAAATTCAGTGAGACTCAAAAGAGGATATCTGATAAGATCATGAGGAGGCAAAACTATATAGTGTTTGCATGTGCACACACACGTGCACACACGTAAACACACATAGAGGAAATTGAAGTCAAGTCACAGGTGACTGTGACCCTGGCAGTGGCTTGTTGCCTCATAAGTGACTGTCATCCTGCCCTGCTTTCTCTCTCTAGCACAAAACTATTTCTATGGATTCTAACATCTCATCTGTCCTCTAAAGGAATAACTAATACAAATGTCTTTCATTTCTTTTTGTTGTTGTATGCAAAAGAACAGTGAGGAAGCCTGATTTATTTCATTAAAATTATTCTAAATCACACTAACCAACATTAAACTGACAGTATGTGTAAGCCATAAAAAAGGCCATAATTTTATTCTGTCCTCTGATTGTTGGTATCTGCAATTATTAATAAAAAAGCTCAGGAAGCCCAATACCTTCTAGACATTATATTTTGGCCTATAAGAAATTCCTAATGAAATATCAATGAAAACTCAAAAAGTAATTCTACATGTATATTATCTTGAGATGAATTTTTACTGTCTAGTCAAGAGGTGTAGAAATCATTTGGACTAAGGTTACTTGCAGAATCCCAAAGCAAACTTTTTCTTCCTTCATTCTCTTGGGAGAGAGAGGCATTTTGTGTTTGAATACAATACTAATACTCTTTAAGCAATGCAATAATGAGATGTAATTTTTAAAGATTTGTACCTTTTTGTATTCAAGCATTACTAACTCAGGTCAAAATACATTAGTTCCTGTGCCAAAGGCCTTTGAGATCTGTAAGCATTGGCTCATAGGAAGCATGTTTTTATGCAACTCTTCTATACCATATGTGTGGCTGGAATATACTTTGATTATATATCATAACCTATACATCATAACCTATGTCACTCAAAGCCAGTATTTCTGTGATCTGTCTGAAAGCTTTCTCTATGCTTAAATTACTCAAATACTGTTTTGCAAGATAGAGAGCTGTGGTAAATTGTGGTTGTTTAGTTGCTAAGTCATGTCCAATTCTTAATCCCATGGACTGTAGCCCATCAAGCTGCTCTCTCCATGGGATTTCCTAGGCAAGAATACTGGAGTCAGTTGCCATTTCTTTCTCCAGGGGATCTTCCTGACCCAAGGATTGAACTCTCATCTCCTGCATTGGCAGGCAGATTCTTTACTATTGAGCCACCAGGGAAGCCTGCTATAGTTACTGGATGCATGTATTGTCACTAGAGAATTGACTTGAGTTTTCAATATCCTCTGCCTTATAAGGACAAATCAATGTTGAATGTCCACCAACACTCTCCACTTTAGCTCACTACTATAAAGTGTGGATGTCTCATTATACTGTGACCCAACTTTTGTTCAGTCATTAAGTCATGTCCAATTGTTTGCTAACCCATAGACTGCAGCACGCCAGGATCCTCTGTCATTCAATATCTCCTGGAGTTTGTTCAAATTTAAGTCCACTGAGTCAATGATGCTATCTAACCATCTCATCCTCTGCCGCCCCGTTCTCTGCCTTCATTTTTTCCCCAGCATCAGGGTCTTTTCCAATGAGTCAGCTCCTCCCATCAGGTGGCCAAAGTATTGGAGCTTTAGCTTTAGCATAAGTCCTTCCAATGAATATTCAAGGTTGATTTCTTTTAGGATTAACTTATTTGATGTCCTTGCAGTCCAAGGGACACTCAAGAATCTTCTCCAGCACCACAGTTTGAAAGCATCAGTTCTTTGGTGCTCAGCCTTATTTATGGTCCAAGTGTCACATCCATACTTAGCTACTGGAAAAACCATAACTTTGACCAGACAGACCTTTGTTGCCAAAGTGAGTTCTCTGCTTTTTAATACACTGTCTAGGTGTCATAACTTTCCTTCCAAGGAGCAGGTGTCTTTTATTTTCGTGGCTGCAGTCACTGTCTGCAGTGATTTTGGAGCCCAAGAAAATAAAACTTATCACTGCTTCCACTGTTTCCCCATCTATTTGCCATGAAGTGATGGGACTGGATGCCATGATCTTAGTGTTCTGAATGTTGAGTTTTAAGTCAACTTTTTCACTCTTCTCTTTTACCCCCATCAAGAGACTTTAGTTCCTCTTTACTTTCTGCCATTAGAATGGTATCATTTGCATATCTGAGGTTGTTGATATTTCTCCCGGCAATCTTGATTCCAGCTTTTGCTTCATCCAGCCCAACATTCCAAACATGCATACAGGTTCCTTAGGAGACAGATAAGGTGGTCTGGTATTGCCATCTCTAAGAATTTTCCATAGTTTGTTGTGATCCACAAAGTCAAAGGCTTTAGCCTAGTCTATGAACGAGAAATAGATGATTTGGGGCGGTGGGATTCCCTTGCTTTTTCTATGATACAGTAGATGCTGGCAATATGATCTCTTGTTCTTCTGCCTTTTCTAAATCTAGAACTTGTACATCTGGAAGTTCTCAGTTCATGTACTGTTGAAGGTTAGCTTGAAGGATTTTGAGCATTACCCTGCTATCATGTCTAATGAGTGAAATTGTAACATAGTTTAAACCTTCTTTGGCATTGCCTTTCTTTGGGATTGGAATGGCAACGGACCTTTTCCAGTCCTGTGGCCACTGCTGCATTTTCCAAATTTGCTGGCATATTGAGTGCTGCACTTTCACAGCATCATCTTTTAGGATTTGAAATAGCTTAACTGGAATTCCTTCACCTCCACTAGCTTTGTTCATAGTGATACTTCCCAAGGCCCACTTGACTTTACACTCTAGGATGTCTGGCTCTTGGTGAGTGACCACATCATTGTGGTCATCTAGGTCATTAAAACCTTTTTTGTATAGTTTTTCTGTGTATTCTTGCCCCCTCTTCTTAATCTCTTCTGCTTCTGTTATGTCCTTGCCATTTCTGCCCTTTATTGTGCCCATCTTTGCATGAAATGTTCCCTTGTTATCTCCAGTTTTCTTGAAGAGATCTCAAGTCTTTCTCATTCTATTGTTTCCCTCTATCTCTTTGCACTGAAAACCACTTTAGTTCACCCAATTCATCACTTTGACCATATTCTTTTAAAATATTATTATTAAGGTATAACTGGCATAAATTGTAAATGTATAGCTGAATAGAACTTTGCCTGTATATGTATTCAAGGAGCCACAAGTCTAATCAAGGTGTATAACATTAACAGTAGCCCAGAAAAGTTACATATTTTGTAATTCCTCTGAACTTTGGAGAACAATGGGTGAAAATATCCTTTTCCTAACTTGTAGATAATTGTGAAACCAAATGAAATGAGTCAAATCATCATTTAGAAATAAAAAAATACAACCAAAAGAGCAAGATTTACAGTAGCAGTAGTAATAGTTATGAAAGATTTCCCTAATCCAGCGATCATTCACATTGTCTTTCTCATTATATATAAACTTTCAAAACCTAGTGGCTTTACTCAGCTGATTGAATCTCTCAAAGCTAGACTTTCAAAAATAACAAATTTGAAAATTATGTATAAACAGTCAGAGTTCTCACCATAGGCATAGTTCATTAGTATTTCTTCTAAAGTGTAAGCAGCTTAAAATATTTAATTATTGGCTTCTTTTCATCCTAGTGGATAAGGTAAGGGAGCAGGTCCTGGAATGGGCCTCTCCTTTTAAATACGATCTTGTTCCCAGCCCTGGAGAGCAGGACGGGCATGCTGCCTTGTCCCACCTGCTGTTTCTTTTAAAAAAAAGAGAGAGAGAGAAAAAAAATACTTAATTATTTCCTCTCTTCTCATGGAAACTTACATATACATTTATATATGCATATAAAATGTTATCAGTGAAGTGAAAAATGATTAGCATCTGTTAATGACAAACCAAGTAGAATACTTACATGGTTAATGATACTGACATATTCAAAGTAAAAACAAAACAAAGACAAATTAGTTCTTATTTTCTTTAGGGGCTTTTGGCATAGTACAATGATATTATTTTAGCTTTTGCTTTTTAAACAAGGGTTAATTGGCGGCATCACCTACTCAACAGACACAAATTTGAGTAAACTCTGGAAGTTGCTGATGGATAAGGAGGCCTGGCATGCTGCAGTCCATGGGGTCGCAAAGAGTCAGACATGACTGAGCAACTGAAATGAACTGAATTGTCATCATTATCACATTTTAAAAAAGATTTTCTAAAGAGAATCTGAGTAACCAGAACAAATCAGCAGATTTGAAACACTGGAAAACTGTATACAAATTTTTATGATGGCTGATGAATTTAGCTGGACTATTAACATACATTTTCTTTCTACATGTACCCAGTCTTTCATTGTTGTTGTTGTTCAGTCGCTCATACAGTCTTTCATATATACAATCAGTCCCTGAACAGCACAGGGATTAGGGGCACCAATCCCCCATCCCCTAACTCTCGACGCAGTTGAAAATTTACCCATAACTTTTGACTCCCTTAACACTTAACTACAGAGGGCAGTCCTAAGATGGCAGAGAAATAGGACGGGGAGACCACTTTCTCCCCCACAAATTCATCGAAAGACCATTTGAACACTGAGCAAACACCACAAAACAACTTCTGAATGCTGGTGGAGGACACCAGGCACCCAGAAAGGCATCCTATTGTCTTCAAAAGGAGGTAGGGCAAAATATAAAAGATAAAAAGAGAGACAAAAGAGTTAGGGACGGAGACCCATCCTGGGGAGGGAGTCATAAAAGAGAAGTTTCCAAACACCAGGAAATGCTCTCACTGGCAGTTCCGTGGGGAGTTTTGAAATCTCAGAGGGCAACATAACTGGGAGGAAAAAATAAATTAATAAAACCCACAGATTTGCACCTAACTGCAACTCCCAGTGGAGAAGTCGCCCAGATGCTCGTGTCCGCCACCAGCAAGCGGGGGCTGAACAGGCAGCCGCGGGCTGCATTGCTTAGGGTAAGGACCAGGCCTGAAGGCCCTGAGGGCAATCTGAGGAAGCTAACGTGAGATAGCAACCCAAACTGTGGGATAGCCAGAGAGAGAAAAAAAAAAGGGAAAGAGAGAGAGAGAGCTTTCCTGCGAAAAGCTCTAACTTAAGGCACTGCCGGCCAGCTCACAGAACAAAGGACTGAGCGAATACCAGAAGAGAGCTAGTCTGCAGCGGGCCAGCCCATCCCTTGCCAGAGGCAGGCGGGCCACAGACAGAGCCAGAAGGCAACAGGCAACCTTGGCCCCAGAGACGGCATCTTCTACCAAACTGCGAGCAGGCTCCCAGTTGCTAACCAAGTCTTCCTGGGATCCTGGATGGTTGACATGAGCCAGGAGGATCGCAGCCTGAGATCAGCTCCCCAGAGGAGAAACATGGCACACCTGAGACGGTGCACCCACTGCACACACAGGAAACCGAGCAGCTGGCACAGCGGAGGTGATAAGATGCACTGCACCTGGAGAGAGTGCGCTCACCAAGCACCTGGTCGCCTGAACTTCTCGGACCTGGGAAGGGCAGAAAACATAGTCCCAACCGATTCTGTGCCTTTGTGGAGTACCCAAGAACCTGAACCTGAGCAGCTTAGACCTGGGAAGTGCATGCAACCTAGGGCCTGCTTTAGACAGTTCCCCTGCAGAGCAACCTGTAGCCTGAGCATTGTAGACTGGGAAAGCACACATGCCGTGAGCGGGGGCAAACCCAGTGTGGCCTAGACACTGCGAGCAAGCCCCACACACACCAGTGATATTTGTTTGCAGTGCTTCTCCCTCCCTGCAGCACAGTTGAACAAGTGAGCCTAAACAAATGACCACCTTTGCCCCCTTGTGTCAGGGCAAAAATTAGATGCTGAAGAGACTTGCAAACAGAGGAAGCCAAAATAAACAAAGAAGAGGGAACCACTTTGGAAGTGACAGGTGGAAGAGATTAAAACCCTGTAGTTAGCACTGACTACATTGGAAGGGACCTGTAGACCTTGAGAAAAAGTATAAACTGGAACAAGAAACTATCTAAAACTGAATTGACCCCACACTGCCCTCAACGGCTCCAGAGAAACTCCTAGATATATTTTACTATTATCATTTTTTAATTTTTTAAAAATTTTAAGTTCTTTATTACTCCTTTAATTTTCATTTTTAAAACCTACTATTACCTTGTTAAAAAAAATTAAGACCCTATATTCAAAACAAATTTTACATATATTTTTTATAACTTTTGCAATTTTGTTTCGTTTCTATAATATTGTATTTTTGAGAGTCTAACCTCTACTCTAGATTTTTAATCTTTGCTTTTTGGTATTTGTTATCAATTCTGTACCTTTAAGAATCCAATCTTCAGTACCCATTTTTACTTAGGAGTGTGATTACTGGCTTGATTGCTCTCTCCCCTTTTGACTCTCCTTTTTCTCCCCCAGGTCACCTCTATCTCCTCCCTCCCCCTTCTCTTCTCTACTTAACTCTGTGAATCTCTTTGTGTGTTCTGGGCTGTGGAGAATACTTAGGGAACTAATCACAGGCTAGATTGGTCTCTCTTCTTTTGACTCCCCTCCCCTTCTCCTGGTCACCTCTATCTCTTTCCTCCCTCTTCTCTTCTCTTCTCTATGGCACTCTGTAAACCTCTCTGAGTATTCCAGACCATGGAGAGCAAATAAGGAACTGATTACTGGCTAGATTGCTCTCTTCCCTTTTGATTCTCCCTATTCTCTTCCTGGTCACCTCTATCTCCCTCCTCCCACTTCTTTTCTCTATGTAACTCTGTGAACCTCTCTGGGTGTCCCCACTGTGGAGAATCTTTTCACCATTAACCTAGATGTTTTATCATCAGTGCTGTATGAATGGAGAAGTCTTGAAGCTACTGTAAGAATAAAACTGAAAGCCAGATGCACGAGGCTTAAATCCAAAACTTGAGAACACAAGAAAACTCCTGAGTCCAGGAAACATTAATTGGCAAAAGCTCATCCAAAAGCCTCCATACCTACATTGAAACCAAGCTCCACCCAAGAGCCAACAAGTTTCAGAGCAAGAAATACCAAGCTAATTCTCCAACAATGCAGGAATATAACCCTGAGCACAAATTACAGGCAGCCAAAAGTCACACCAAACCCATAGACACCTCAGACTCACTACTGGACACTTCATTGCACTACAGAGAGAAGAGATCCAGCTCCATCCACTAGAACACCAACACAAGCTTCCCTAACCAGGAAACCTTGACAAGCCACTTGTCCAACCCCACCCACAGGGAGGAACCACAATAAAGAGGAACCACAAACCTCCAGCATACAGAAAGTCCACCCCAAATACAGCAACCTAAACAAGATGAAAAGGCAGAGAAATATCCAGCAGGTAAAGGAACAGGATAAATGCCCACCAAACCAAACAAAAGAGGAAGAGATAGGGAGTCTACCTAAAAAATAATTCAGAATAATGATAGTAAAAATGATCCAAAATCTTGAAAACAAAATGAAGTTACAGATAATCTGGAGACAAGGATTGAGAAGATGCAAGAAAAGTTTAACCAGGACCTAGAAGAAAAAAAAAAGTCAATCAATAATGAATAATGCAATAAATGAGATCAAAAGCACTCTAGAGGGAACCAACAGTAGAATAACTGAGGCAGAAGATAGGATAAGTGAGGTGGAAGATAGAATGGTGGAAATAAATGAAGCAGAGAGGAAAAAGGAATCAAAAGAAATGAGGACAACCTCAGGGACCTCTGGGACAATGTGAAACACCCCAAAATTTGAATCATAAGAGTCCCAGAAGACAAAAAGAAAGGCCATGAGAAAATATTTGAGGAGATAATAGTTGAAAACTTCCCTAAAATGGGGAAGGAAATAGCCACTCAAATCCAAGAAACCCAAAGAGTCCCAAACAGGATAAACCCAAGGTGAAACACCCCAAGACACATATTAATCAAATTAATGAGGATTAAACACAAAGAACAAATATTAAAAGCAGCAAGGAAAAAACAACAAATAACTCACAAGGGGATCCCCATAAGAATAACAGCTGATCTTTCAATAGAAACTCTTCAAGCCAGAAGGGAATGACAGGACATACTTAAAGTGATGAAAGAGAAAAACCTACAGTGGAGATTACTGTACCCAGCAAGGATCTCATTCAAATATGAAGGAGAAATCAAAAGCTCTACAGACAAGCAAAAGCTGAGAGAATTCAGCACCACCAAACCAGCTTTCCAACAAATGTTAAAGGATATTCTCTAGACAGGAAACACAGAAAAGATCTATAACTCGAACCCAAAACAAAAAGTAAATGGCAATGGGATCATACTTATCAATGATTACCTTAAATGTTAATGGGTTGAGTGTCCCAACCAAAAGACAAAGACTGGCTGAATGGATATGAAAACAAGACCCCTATATATGCTGTCTATAAGAAACCCACCTCAAACCTAGGAAAACATACAGACTGAAAGTGAAGGGCTAGAAAAAATATTTCATGCAAATGGAGACCAAAAGAGAGCAGGAGTAGCAATACTCATATCAGATAAAATAAACTTTGAAGTAAAGGCTGTGAAAAGAGACAAAGAAGGATGCCACATAATGACCAAAGGATCAATCCACGAGGAAGATATAACAATTATAAATATATATGCACCCAACATAGGAGCACCACAGTATGTAAGGCAAATTCTAACAAGTATGAAAGGAGAAATTAACAGTAACACAATAATAGTGGAAGACTTTAATACCCCACTCACACCTATGGATAGATCAACTAAACAGAAAATTAGCAAGGAAACACAAACTTTAAATGATACAATGGACCAGTTAGACCTAACTGATATCTATAGGACATTTCATCCTAAAACAATTAATTTCACCTTTTTCTCAAGTGCACACAGAACCTTCTCGAGGATAGATCACATCCTGGGCCATAAATCTAGCCTTGGTAAATTTTAAAAAATTGAAATTATTTTAAGCATCTTTTCTGATCACAATGTGATAAGATTAGATGTCAACTACAGGGAAAAAAACTATTAAATACAAACATATGGAGACTACACAACACATTTCTGAATAACCAACAAATCACAGAAGAAATTAAAAAAAGAATCAAAATCTGCATAGAAATGAATGAAAATGAAAACACAACAATCTAAAACCTATGGGATTCAGTAAAAGCAGTGCTGAGGGGAAGGTTCATAGCAATACAAGCCTACCTCAAGGAACAGGAGATAAATCAAATAAATAACCTAACTCTACATCTAAAGCAACTAGAAAAAGAAGAAACAAAGCACTCCAGGGTTAGTAGAAGATAAGAAATCATAAAAATTAGGGCAGAAATAAATGCAAAAGAAACAAAGGAGACCATAGCCAAAATCAACAAAGCTAAAAACTGGTTCTTTGAGAAGATAAATAAAATAGACAAACCATTATCCAGAGTCATCAAAAAAAAAAAAAAAAAAGGGGAAGCGGGAAGAAGAATCAAATCAACAAAATTAGAAATGAAAAGAGAGAAATCACAACAGACAACATACAAAGGATCATGAGACTACTATCAGTAGTATTATGAACTATATGCCATACTATCAACTATATGCCAATAAAATGGACAACTTGGAAGAAATGGACAAATTCTTAGAAAAATATAACTTTCCAAAACTGAACCAGGAAGAAATAGAAAATCTTAACAGACCCATCACAAGCACAGAAATCAAAACTGTAATCAGAAATCTTCCAAAAAACAAAAGCCCAGGACCAGATGGCTTCATAGCTAAATTCTACCAAAAATTTAGAGAAGAGCTAACACCTATCCTACTCAAACTCTTCCAGAAAATTGCAAAGGAAGGTAAACTTCCAAACTCATTCTATGAGGCCACCATCACCCTAACACCAAAACCAGACAAAGATGCCACAAAAAAAGAAAACCACAGGCCAATATCACTGATGAACATAGATGCAAAAATCCTTAACAAAATTCTAGCAAACAGAATCCAACAACATATTAAAAAGACCATACATCATGACCAAGTGGGATTTATCCCAGGGGTGCAAGGATTCTTCAATATTCACAAATCCATCAATGTGATATAGCACATTAACAAATTGGAAGATTAAAAACCATATAATTATCTCAATAGATGCAGAGAAAGCCTTTGACAAAATTCAACATCCATTTATGATAAAAAAAAAAAAAACCTCCAGAAAGCAGGCACAGAAAGAACATACCTCAACACAATAAAAGCTGTATATGATAAACCCACAGCAAACATTATCCTCAATGGTGAAAAATTGAAAACATTTCCCCTAAAATCAGGAACAGGAGAAGGATGCCCACTCTCACCACTACTATTCAACATAGTTTTTTTAAATTTTAACCACAACAATCAGAGAAGAAAAAGAAATAAAAGGAATCCAGATTGGAAAAGAAGTAAAACTCTCACTGCTGGCAGATGACATGATCCTCTCCATAGAAAACCCTAAAGACTCTACCAGAAAATTACTAGAGCTAATCAATGAATATAGTAAAGTTGCAGGATATAAAATTAACACACAGAAATCCCTTGCATTCCTATACACGAACAATGAGAAAATAGAAAGAGAAATTAAGGAAACAATTCCATTCACCATTGCAACAAAAAGAATAAAATACTTAGGAATAAATCTACCTAAAGAAACAAAAGACCTATATATAGAAAACTATAAAACATTGATGAAAGAAATCAAAGATGATACAAATAGATGGAGAAATATACCATGTTCATGGATCAGAAGAATCAATATAGTGAAAATGAGTATACTACCCAAAGCAATCTATAGATTCAATGCACTCCCTATCAAGCTACCAGCGGTATTTTTCAGAGTACTAGAACAAATAATTTCACAGTTTGTATGGAAATACAAAAAACCTCGAACAACCAAAGAAATCTTGAAAAAGAAGAATGGAACTGGAGGAATCAACCTACCTGACTTCAGGCTATACTACAAAGCAACAGTCATCAAGATAGTATGGCACTGGCACAAAAACAGACACAGATCAATGGAACAAAGTAGAAAGCCCAGAGATAAATCCATGCACCTATGCACACTTTATCTTTGACAAAGGAAGCAAGAATATACAATGGAGAAAAGACAATCTCTTTAACAAGTGGAGTTGGGAAAACTGGTCAACCACTTGTAAAAGAATGAAACTAGAACACTTTCTAACACCATACACAAAAATAAACTCAAAATGGATTAAAGATCTAAGACCAGAAACTATAAAAATCCTAGAGGAAAATATAGGCAAAACACTCTCTGACATAAATCATAGCAGGATCCTCTATGACCCACCTTCCAGAGTAATGGGGAAAAAAAGCAAAAATAAACAAATGGGACCTAATTAAACTTAAATGCTTTTGCACAACGAAGGAAACTATAAGCAAGGTGAAAAGACAGCCTTCAGAATGGGAGAAAATAATAGCAAATGAAGCAACTGAGAAATAATTAATCTCAGAAATATACAAGTAATTCCTGCAGCTCAATTCCAGAAAAATTAACGACCCAATCAAAAAATGGGCCAAAGAACTAAACACACATTTCTCCAAAGAAGACATACAGATGGCTAACAAACACATGAAAAGATGCTCAACATCACTCATTATCAGAGAAGTGCAAATCAAAACCACAATGAGGTACCATCTCACGCCAGTCAGAATGGCTGCTATCCAAAAGTCTACAAACAATAAATGCTGAAGAGGGAGTGGAGAAAAAGGAACCCTCTTACACTGTTGGTGGGAAGGCAAACTAGTACAGCCACTATGGAGAACAGTGTGGAGATTCCTTAAAAAGCTGGAAATAGAACTGCCAAATGATCCAGCAATCCCACTGCTGGGCACACACACCGAGGAAACCAGAATTGAAAGAGACACGTGTACCCCAATGTTCATCGCAGCACTGTTTACAATAGCCAGGACATTGAAGCAACCTAGATGTCCATCAGCAGATGAATAGATAAGAAAGCTGTGGTACATATACACAATGGAATATTACTCAGTCATTAAAATAATACATTTGAATCAGTTCTAATGAGGTGGATGAAACTGGAACCTATTATACAGAGTGAAGTAAGTCAGAAAGAAAAACACCAATACAGTAATTAATGCATATATATGGAATTTAGAGAGATAGTAGCTATGACCCTGTATGCGAGACAGCAAAAGAAACACAGATGTAAAGAACAGACTTTTGGACTCTGTGGGAAAAGGTGAGGATGGGATGATTTGAGAGTATAGCATTGAAATATGTATATTATTATATGTGAAATAGATCACCAGTCCAGGTTTGATGTATGAGACAGGGTGCTCGGGGCTGCTACACTGGGATGACCCTGAAGGATGGGATGGGATGTGGAGGGAGGGTCAGGATGGGGAACACATGTACACCCATGGCTGATTCATGTGAATGTACGGCATAAACCATCACAATATTGTAAAGTAATTAGCCTCCAATTAAAATAAATTAAAAAAAAAAACTACAAATAGCTAACTACTGATCAGAAGCCTTTCCAATCGTATAGTCAACTAACCTGTATTTTGTATGTTATACTCATATCTACATATATTTTATGCATTCATGACATATCTACCTTTTTCTGAATTTTCTGACATTTCTAGGCTACGTGGTTCATCTGTGAATATTTTCAACTTGTTGCAAATCTCCAGAAAAATTTCCAACATGTTTACTGAAAAAAATCTGTATATAAGTGGGCCAGCTAATTCATACCCATGACATTGAAGGCTCAACTATATAAACAAACCCACTATTTTTTTTTTAATTTCCATTACTATCATCCATTATTTTACCTGTCTATAAGGAAAATAGTTTCTTGAGCCTCAACAGAGCTTTCACCTGTTTAGTGGTTTTAGCTAATGTTGAAAGTGTTAGTCGCTCAGTCATGTCCAACTCTTTGGGACCTCATGGACTATAAACTGCCAGGCTCCTCTGTCCATGGAATTCTCCAGCCATGAATACTGGAGTGAGTTGCTGTGGCCTTCTCCAGGGAATCTTCCAAAGCCAGAGGTCTGTCTCCCACATTGCAGGCAAATTCTTTACCATCTGAGCTACTGTTTTAGCTAATATTAATCAAGATAGTTATAAATATGAGATTCCCAGGTGGCTCAGAGGTCTGGTAAAGAATCTGCCTGCAATACAGGAGAACTGAGTTTTATCCCACTGTTGGGACAATTCCCCAGAGAAAAGAATGGCTACCCACTCCAGAATTCTTACCTGGAGAATTCCATGGACCGAGGAGCCTGGCAGGCTTCAGTCCATGGGGTCACAAAGAGTCAGACAGGACTGAGCAACTAACACTAACTAACTAACTATAACAGTTATAAATATTCCTCCAGGGAGTCACAGGTAACTCTGAAAGTGAAACTACTGTGTCTTAAGGCTAGTCCTGGGATTACCTTGTCCAATATTAGATTTATTGACTTTAACGTTCCTTTTTTTTTTTTAAAGTTACCAAATTGAACTAATATTGGCTCAGTGTTCTGAGCCATTTGAAACAATTTACATATATTTAGAAAAGGATTATTGTGACAATCATGGTAAGCATGATAGTTTTGAAACAGAACAATTTTATTGCTCTGGGGTTATCCTTGATAATTTAAGTAAAAAGAATGATATTTTTTATACAAATGTAGATAGGAATTTGGAGAAGGCAATGGCAAACCACTCCAGTACTCTTGCCTGGAAAACCCCATGGACGGAGGAGCCTGGTGGGCTGCCGTCTATGGGATTGCACAGAGTTGGACACGACTGAAGTTACTTAGCAGCAGGAGCAGATAGGAATTTAGTGCATATGAGAATAGGAAGATTATCAGCATTAGTTTGAGTGGCATAGCTAGGATGTTTGAAACTTCCACCCCTGAGTTCTTTTAATACCCTTCAGGCCTGACCTGAACACCCAGTCCTTGACCCTCTGAAAGAATGCAGACTGTAAATCTTCACTGAACACTAGCCAGTTACTGTCAGGGGAAATGTTCACAGAGTAGAATGATGCCCCAATTATTCAAACATATTGAAAATGATTTTGGGATTTTGACTTCCTCATATAATTATTTTAAAAATGTTAAGATGGATTATAGTATCACAAATACATGCCACTCATCATAATTGCTATGGCTGCTCTGTTATGTATTAGATAAGCATAACAAAATGTTTATAGGAAAAATGTTACCATTTGAGATTTGCTTTAAACATGTATAACTAGAAGGACACATAAATAAAATCAGCAGGATGTTGACACTTATGATTCATTGAATTATTCACTGTATTTTGAGTATGTTTCCAAATTTGCTGGCATATTGAATACAGCACTTTCACAGCATCATCTTTCAGGATTTGAAATAGCTCAACTGGAATTCCATCACCTCCACTAGCTTTGTTCATAATGATGCTTTCTAAGGCCCACTTGACTTCACATTCCAGGATGTCTGGCTCTAGGTGAGTAATCACACCATCGTGATTATCTGGGTCATGAAGATCTTTTATGTACAGTTCTTTGTATTCTTACCACATCTTCTTAATATCTTCTGCTTCTGTTAGGTCCATACTATTTCTGTCCTTTATTGAGCCCATCTTTGCATGAAATATTCCCTTGGTATCTCTAATTTTCTTGAAGAGATCTCTAGTCTTTCCCATTCTGTTGATTTCCTCTATTTCTTTGCATTGATGGCTGAGGAAGGCTTTCTTATTTCTCCTTGCTATTCTTTGGAACTCTGCATTCAGATGCTTATATCTTTCCTTTTCTCCTTTGCTTTTCAGTTCTCTTCTTTTCACAGCTATTTGTTAGGACTCCCCAGACAGCCATTTTGCTTTTTTGCATTTCTTTTCCATGGGGATGGAAATTTGGAAAACTCAGCAGTGGCCACAGGACTGGAAAAGGTCACTTTTCATTCCAATCCCAAAGAAAGGCAATGCCAAAGAATGCTCAAACTACCACACAATTGCACTCAACTCATATGCTAGTAAAGTAGTGCTCAAAATTCTCCAAGCCAGGCTTCAGCAATACGTGAACCGTGAACTTCCAGATGTTCAAGTGGTTTTAGACAAGGCAGGGGAACCAGAGATCAAATTGCCAACATCCTCTGGATCATGGAACAAGCAAGAGAGTTCCACAAAAACATCTATTTCTGCTTTATTGACTATGCCAAAGCCTTTGACTTTGTGGATCACAATATACTGTGGAAAATTCTGAAGGATATGGGAATACCAGACCACCTGACCTGCCTTTTGAGAAACCTGTATGCAGGTCAGGAAGCAACAGTTAGAACTGGACATGGAACAACAGACTGGTTCCAAACAGAAAAAGGAGTACATTGAGGCTGTATATTGTTAACCTGCTTATTTAACTTATATGCAGAGTACATCATGAGAAACGCTGGGCTGGAAGAAGCACAAGCTGGAATCAAGATTTCCAGGAGAAATATCAATAACCTCAGATAGGCAGGTGACACCACCCTTATGGCAGAAAGTGAAGAGGAGCTAAAAAGCCTCTTGATGAAAGTTAAAGTGGAGAGTGAAAAAGTTGGCTTAAAGCTCAACATTCAGAAAACGAAGATCATGGCATCTGGTCCCATCCCTTCATGGGAAATAGATGGGGAAACAGTGGAAACAGTGTCAGCCTTTATTTTGGGGGGCTCCAAAATCACTGAAGATGGTGATTGCAGCCATGAAATTAACAGACACTTACACCTGGGAAAGAAAGTTATGATCAACCTATCAAAAGCAGAGTCATTACTTTGTCAACAAAGGTCTATCTAGTCAAGGCTATGGTTTTTCCAGTAGTCATATATGGATGTGAGAGTTGGACTGTGAAGAAATGTGAGTGCCAAAGAATTGATGCTTTTCAACTGTGGTGTTGAAGACTCTTGAGAGTCTCTTGGACTGCACGGAGATCCAACCAGTCCATTCTAAAGGAGATCAGTCCCGGATGTTCTTTGGAAGGAATGATGCTAAAGCTGAAACTCCAGTACTTTGGCCAACTCATGAGAAGAGTTGACTCATTGGAAAAGAGTCTGATTCTGGGAGGGGTTGGGGGCAGGAGGAGAAGGGGACAATAAAGGATGAGATGGCTGGATGGCATCACCGACTCAATGGACGTGAGCTTGAGTGAACTCTGGGAGTTGGTGATGGACAGGGAGGCCTGGCGTGCTGCAATTCATGGGGTCGCAAAGCGTCGGACATGACTGAGTGACTAAAATGAACTGAACTTGAACTTAATATTCCATTGTATGTATGCGTCATATCTTCTTTATTCAGATAATAATAATTATGTTATTAATTGAAGGGAAGGCCATAGCATTTTTTAAGCATTGTGAACAAGAGCAATAGCATGATGAGTGAGAAATAGCATATACTGTAAAAGAAAAAAATCAGTGATTGAATGCTGCTAGAGTTTCATGTACAAGGCAGTAGGAAATGGCAGTTAAGGGTGGAGAGGCAGGCAGAAAACTGAAGTCTGTAGCTGGTGAGAGGTTCTGAAGGGTTTTAAAGTGGAACAAGAAGGTGAAGGATAGGTTTGAGTAACACTGGAGTCAGAGAAGACAGAAAAATGTCTGTGGTCATCAACCAGGTGAGAAACGACAATGACTTGAACTAGGTTCAGACTCTGTGGGAGAAGGATGGGAAGACAAGATTTCAGATCAGAGGAATTTCATATACTAGGACAGTGATAGAATGGACAGATAGAATCTGTCTCCCCTGATGGTTCAGACGATAAAGAATCTGCCTGCAAAGCGGGATTCCTGAGCTTGATCCCTGGGTCGAGAAGATCTCCTAGAGAATGGAATGGCTACCCACTCCAGTATTCTTGCAGAATTCCATGGGCAGAGGAGCATGGAGGGCTACAGTCCATGGGGTCGCATAGAGTCGAACGTGACAGAGTGATTGAGGAACACCCTCATACATACACACAGAATGCTTATCTTCCCTATATTCTCTTCTCTCATCCTTTCTTCTCAAATCTTTTTTTTCCCCCCTTTCCTTTCCTGCCCTTCTTTTACCTTCTCCTTTCCTTTAGTGCATCTTGTGCAAAATAATTTTTTAACATGATTGAAACAAACAGTTTTATTTCAACTTAACGTAGGTCCCTTGATTTTAGGGTGGATTTGTGATCTGAAAAACACTGAGACAGAACCCCAACGTGAATGAACAAACATGAGCCCTATGTGATTGGAAATAAGAAAAATGGGAGCTTCAGTACTTGCCAAAAAAATTATTTAAAAACATTTTTATGAAGAGATAATATATGCTTATGGCACAGAACTCAAATTTTAAAAAAGTATATCAAAAAAAGTCTGTCTTCTGCATCCTTTGCTCCTCAGCTATCGTCTCTCCTCTCTCAAGATTGCCAACCATGGTTCTTTCCAATGTTCCTCTGTTACTTCAAAGTGTTCTATGTATTTACCATCATACACACACATTTGCAAAGATTCTTAAAAATAACTTGTGTGGAGACTTTGTGTCCCTGCTTGACATGTTAATTAGCATTCTATCTGCTAGATTAAAACCTTATTAATTAATTTGATGGGCCATTTGATTCTGTAGCTTAAAAGAAAGTGTACGTCTTCTATTGCAGATAACTATGAGTTCACCAAAGATCTGCATATCAAAAATATTTGGAAGATGAAATGTGCTAAATTAAACTATTCAAGCCCTTTCTTTCTAGGAAAGACTGTTAGCTTAATGTCTATCTAGAGTCTTGCTTCATCTTCAAAAACCTTCATCAAACACTCTCTCAGCATAGTAAGAAATCTGCTTATGTAACATATTGTCTGCTAAAAGGCCTCTATCTTCACTCAGAAATGAGTGAAATTCTAAGAAATTTGTTTTAATTTTGCTTTTAAAATTAGATAAAATATTTTTGACCTTTATGTAATGATAAGTTGTGGCAATTCTTGATATGAAAACAATCCAGTTTCTATTTTCACCTCATGTACTCTACAGTGAAAACTTTACGATAATAATTCCTGGAAGAGCAGAATATATGATGCTTTCATAAATAAATATTAGTGCATTAGTCTTCTTCCAGCCCAAGCCAGATTTTCCTGGCTGCTTATTTCCCCAGGTGGCCAGAAGAACACAATCCCTGGATTAAAAAAAAAAAAAAAGCTTGCTTCACAAACATATTTGATCAGAAGAAATGTGCTCACTTGCATAATGTTCTTGCCCTTCTGTTGATGATATATGGTGTAGTGATTATCTAATAGGCATTATGAAATAACCTCATATATGATTAAAACCACTGTATCTTAATTTGTGGTTGCATTTTACTTACAAAGAAGCCTTCCTTAATAAATACTTGCTTTAAGGAATAAGTCTTTAAATTCATAAAAATTTAGTCTAAAAATGATTATGATTATGCCATGCTCAGATTCTGACATGTTCTTATTATGATTTGCAGTCCTAGAGGCTTAGAAACACATTGAGAGAATTAAAGAGAATATATATTCCTAAAAATATTAAGTACAGAATTGTCAAATTATACTCTTTCCTCCAATAAGAAGCTGGCTAGCATACTCTAAAATGCCATAACTTTCTTATATTTCAAGCTGAAATACTCCAATTTACTGAGTAGTCAAGTAATGTTAATGACATTTTGCAAAATCAGTCTGTTTTTAATATGTTGGGCCTGAAGTTGTATTATTAAACTATACATATTTTGCTGAATTATTTAATAGTATCCTCTGTACCAGTTCTCTAGAATATGTTTATCTGTTTTATTAACTACTACTGTACCCCCATCTTAGAACATAGTTAGTGCTCAATAAATATTTTAAAATGAACAAATGCAACATTATCTATGACTATTCCGATTGGAGTATTATTATTTCTAAGAGTGTTTTCTTCATCACACATGGTATATCTTTTTCAACTTTGATTTTTTTCTTTGTTGTTAGAAAATAAAAACTATGTAGCATAAGTTAAGAAGTAAGATGGAAAAAAATTCCAGCTTGATCATCTCATTATATCTAGTTGCACGAAGCCTAGTATACAAAACTGTCAGCAATTGAATTCTTTCATTATTTTCTGTGCCTCATTTCCCTAGTTCAAGTTGACTGTAAGTATGGAAATGTTGTGGACTACAGCCATTCCCCAGTGCTATGTAAGAATGAATCCTAAAAAGATAAAAACGAGAGAGAGCTAGAGAGCTAGGACATTAGGGACAGAGTGATAGAGACAGAAGTGGGGACACTAATACTGGAAGAGTCTTGCCTATGTTAATAAGATTGCCATCAATGGGACTTTTCATACACAGTGCCCTGTACTCCTCTGGACAGTTCATCATAAGCTAATGAAAGAGGTGCTTTATTAAGAAGATGATAATTGATTCAGAGGATGAGAGAAAAGGGAAGGATTCCAAAACATCACCTCTCTATACATAGCGAGACAGCTGCCAAGTGAGAGAAGGCATGTGGGAAAGGGTCTAGAGCAAGCAAGCTGCATGACATTACAATGACTAGGAACGGAAGGAGGTGACAGTGACCTCAAGGAAGAAGCACAACCTAGAGTGTTAAAATATCAGGGTTCATCCATGGTCTCCACAGTGAGATCTGATATTAAGTCCTTTCAGCCTCTTTTAATTGTCATAAGACAATCAGGTTATCTCAAATTTCAGAATAAGTCACTATAATAATCTTACACTTATTGTCAACACTATTGGCCTCGTCTTGAAATCTATAATAGTTTTTGGCATTCCTGGGAGAATTAATGGTCTATCATCCGAAACTGGGCAAAAAGAACACTCCTGCTCCAAAGGAAATGTTGCCAACTGACGGTCAGGATGCTGATCACTAGCTTTCTTAGAATGAATAGATAGAAAAAAGGGTGGAAATATTACATGTGACTATCAGTATACAGTGTAACTCCTGGAACTCCTTTTTTTTTTTTTTTTTTTCAAATTCTGTCATTACTTATACTTTCTTCTCCTGGAGATCCAAAAAAAATATCTGACAGAAGTTAATATAGCATAAAATCAAGACATATATAAACAAGATTTCTACTTTTAAGAGGGAAGCATTGATTTTTTATCTACATTTTTGTTTTATTATTCCTGCTGCAAAACAAGGATGTCTACAGGAATTAGGAATGAATTTCTAGAAATATATGCTGATGAAGACCTCTAAGCCAGTGCTACTCAAAGTGTGGTTCACAACTGTCTGTCCCTGCACTACTGAATTGCAGTAAGCACAAACACTGAGCACAAACATTTAGATAATTTTGCAGTAAATTGACAGAGTAAATTTTTTGCTACTGAATTTAATTATAAACTGTTGAGATTTGGATGTATATCTTTTTTATTTTGTTTTTTTCACATAATTTTTTGGGGCTCCAAAATCACTGCAGATGGTGATTGCAGCCATGAAATTAAAAGACACTTACTCCTTGGAAGGAAAGTTATGACCCACCTAGATAGCATATTCAAAAGCAGAGACATTACTTTGCCAACAAAGGTCCATCTAGTCAAGGCTATGGTTTTTCCAGTGGTCATGTATGGATGTGAGAGTTGGACTGTGAAGAAATATGAGTGCCAAAGAATTGATGCTTTTGAACTGTAGTGTTGGAGTAGACTCTTGAGAGTCCCTTGGACTACAAGGAGATCCAACCAGTCCATTCTAAAGGAGATCAGTCCTGGGTGTTCTTTGGAAGGAATGATGCTAAAGCTGAAACTCCAGTACTTTGGCCACCTCATGTGAAGAGTTGACTCATTGGAAAAGACTCTGATGCTGGGAGGGGTTGGGGGCAGGATGAGAAGGGGACGACAGAGGACCAGATGGCTGGAAGGCATCACCAACTTGATGGACGTTAGTTTGAGTGAACTTCGGGAGTTGGTGATGGACAGGGAGGCCTGGCGTGCTGCGATTCATGGGGTCGCAAAGAGTCAGACACAACTGAGCGAGTGAACTGAACTGAACTGAATTTTTTTTAGTCTAAGTACTGGGCTTTGATGGATAAGAAATCAGAAATAAATCTTTTGCCATGGATACTATAATAGATACTGGACTAAGCTACTTTGGGGAAAAAGTGCTTATATGTATCTTCAAACTTCTGGATACTCCTAAATGTTTACGGCTTTGAGTATTATAAATGTCTGTTTTTGTTTTTCTTCAGTAAGTAGAATGGTTACAAGGGCCTGGGTGGTGAGGGAATGAAAAGGTGTTGGTTAAAGGGTGAAAACTTTTAGTTATAAGATGAATAAATTCTGGGGCTCTAATGCATAATAACTATAGTTAACAATATTGTATTATATACTTGAAAGTTGCTGAGAAAGTAAATCTTAAATATTCTTACCACAAAAAAAAGATATTGCAATTCTATGAGGTAATGGAAGTGTTAGATAATTCCATGGTGGTAATCATTTTGTAATATATGATGCATGCATGTGAACTCACTTTAGTCGTGTCCAACTCTGTGCGACCCTTATAGACTGTAAATTGCCAGGCTCCTCTGTCCTTGGGATTCTCCAGGCAAGAATACTGCAGTTGCCACACCCTCCTCCAGGGGATCTTCCCAACCCTGTGATTGAACCCTGGTCTCTTATGTCTCCTGCATTGGCAGTGGAGTTCTTTACCACTAGCCCCACCTGGGAAGCGTGTAATATATGATACGAGTGTATCAAGTCAGCATGTTATATATGTTCTCACACAATGTTATATGTCAATTATATCTCTCTAAAGCTAGGGGAAAAGTCAGAACCTCTGGAAAAAAGAAAAAAACCCTTCTGTTAATTTATGTTTTCTCTGCTACTTTAAAAAATAAATATACTTCATGTCTGGAATGCCTTCACACATTTTGAAAGAATTTTTAAAAATTTAGTCTTATGACATCCAGAATTGAAACCAACTCCGTAGGGGGCATTTTACTTCAGTGATAATAAACATTTATAAGTTATTGTTGATGGAGATGATAGTAGAAGAATGGAGGCCATTTATTGTACTTCAGTAAACTTCTTGGTCATAGATTAGCTCACAGACAAATATCAGTGGAGTATGTCGGGATAAAGCTCAGCATACTGTCTTTGGAGTGAATATCATGCCAAGAGTAACAAACAAAGCTGCAAATAATTGGGAACAAAATTGTTTTCACCAAGTTGAAGTCAGAAATATGGGCATTTGAGCCAAAGGAGCATTTTGCTAATTCATAGTCATAGACCAGGGACTGAAGGAATGGTACATTTTAATAAGAAATTTGAGAAACCTTTAGTACCTACAGATTAGTGGCCAAGCCTCAGGACCTCTACTCCAGCCATTCTCAGTCTCAAGAGACCAGGTAGCAGACCACCAGGAACCGCTCAGATGTGTGTTTGGAAACCTTTCATCCTGCATGCCATCTCTTTCATCCTTCCATTGCTTCTCTTCCCATTCCTGTTTTTCCTACTTCTGGCTTACTTTTTCCCCTATTCCAAAATATAAATGTATAAACTCCCTTTCACAGTGTCTAGGGTAAAGAAAAATCCCTCTTTTCCTCTTCAAATTCTTGATTAACCTCTTTCCTCTGTTTTGACAGAAACCCAACTCCTCCATAAGAACATGGAATTTCAGGTTGGGGCTAAATCCCCCACCCCATGCCCCGCCCCATCCCGTTGATGTCAAGCTTCCTTCTCTATCCCCAAGCTGCTTCCAGAACATCATGGCAACTAGTCTTATGTGAAAACCCCCACTGCTTTGAGATTATTCCATCAGGTAATACCATCTTCCAACCTCAATGATTACTGTCATAGACTCATATTCTGGGCACTCACCCTCAATGCCTTTGATGATTTAGCATCTAACTCATTTTTTTATACTGTCTACCTCACACTATTAACTGCTTTATCCCTTGATTACTTCATCTCTCAGAATCCAATCTACACCTCTCAGAATCCAGTACACCTAATGCTGTCACTGGTTGGACCTGGACGCTTCTAAAACCTTAAATCTGAATGCCCTATGCTGACCACAAGCCTCCTCCCATGAACCTTCTCACTCAATTATTCTTACCATCCCTCTCTGACTACGTGGAGCTGGCAGCCTGTGGTTCTTCGCCCTTTCTCTATTGTTTCCATCTTGTTTTCTTTTATTTTTCTATCTTGCTTTCATATTTGGACCTCATTTCAACCATTCTTTCACTGATTATTTTTTACACCATACTCGCCTGGCCTTTGTATTCATTTCGTTTGGCAAATATTCAGTCCAAAATGTTCTGTTTCCCTACATCTGACCTAGACAGTTGAGTATCATTAAAGATGATCCTACAACCACACATGTTGATGCCCAAACTCAATGAGGCCTTCAGTACCTCCCATATTTCCCTAGTGAGCTTTTTCCACTCTCTCCTCAAGTCTTTTGTTCTGCTGTGTTCATGACTGGCTAATAATATTGCCAATTTGTTCAGAGAGAAATTATAACTGCAACTTCCTACCACCAAATCTGGGCTACTCTGGTGGCTCAGATGGTAAAGAATCTGCCTGGAATGCACGAGACCTGGGTTCAATCCCTGGTTTGGGAAGATTTCCTGGAGAAGGGAACAGCAACCCACTCCAGTATTCTTGCCTGGGGAATTCCATGGACAGAGGAGTCTGGCGGGGCTACTGCCCATGGGGTCCCAAAAATTCGGACACGACTGAGTGATTAACACACACACACATACACATGACCAAATTTACAGACAGATGTTCCAGAGAAGTTATTTTTCTGCTTAAGATCAACTCCTGTATCTATACTCATGAGCCTGTCTCCTTCCTTCCTAGGGTACTTGCTATGGCCTGAATGTTTGTGTCCCTCCTGAATTCATATGTTGAAGAACTAATCTTCAGAATGATGGTAGTAGTAGCCTTTGGAAGCTAATGGGGCTTAGATGAGCCTAACAACTGACACATTGGAAAAGTTCCTGATGCTGGGAGATATTGAGGGCTGAAGGAAAAGAGGGCATCAGAAGTTGAGATGTCTGGATGGCATCACCGATATAGAGGACATGAACTCTGGCAAACTTGGGAGATGGTGAGGGAGAGAGGCCTGGAATGCTACAGTCCATGGGGTTGCAAAGAGTTGGACATGACTTGGTGACTGAACAACAGCATAAGATGAGGTTCACTTCTCTTTACCACAGGAGGACACAGCAAGAAGATTGCTGTCTGCAAGTCAGGAAATAGCACCAAACACCAGATTTACCAGCACCATGAGTGTGGCTCCCCAGCCTCCAGAACTATGAAAATAAGTGTCTGTCTGTAAGTTATATCTGGTTATGCTATCTTGTTATAGGAGCCTGAGCTGACTAAGATGATATGCTGTATGTTTATGTTTTGATTGTGGTTTTCATACATTTTTCAGTTCAGTTCAGTTCAGTTCAGTTGTGTCTGACTCTTTGCGACCCCATGAATCGCAGCACGCCAGGCCTCCCTGTCCATCACCAACTCCCGGAGTTCACTCAGACTCACGTCCATTGAGTTGGTGATGCCATCCAGCCATCTCATCCTCTGTCGTCCCCTTCTTCTCCTGCCTCCAATCTCTCCCAGCATCAGAGTCTTTTCCAATGAGTCAACCCTTCGCATGAGGTGGCCACAGTACTGGAGTTTAGTTAAAGCTAAATTTACGTACGTCTTTGTCATAGTTTCTGTCCTTCTCCCTGTCCCAAATCCTGTACTATTAAGATGATCTAACTTCTGATGTTTGGATTGTACATGTTCAGCCAGACCTTACTGGCATACTATTCTTACCTTGCTTATTATCTTTTCAAGTTTCTTAAAAATCTCTCTCTCTTTTTTTTTTCTTTCTCAGTCTGAATCAGAACATGTACTTTCCCAGTCTGCCTTCAATTCTTTAAGAATAGCAGGAAACAAACAAACAAACAAAAAACCCCAGTATATATTAATGAGCTAGGAGGTGCAGTTAATAAGGACAATCAATCTTGTAATTGGGTTCTCAAATACACCAATGAGCAACAGTGAATCTTTTGTTTCCATTGATAATCTATTTTTCCTCATTCAGAAGCACCATTATTACTTACCAGGATTATGCTAATAGGCTCCTAATTGGTCTTCATCCTTCTACCCTTATTTTCCTTCAGTCTCTTCTTAAAAGCCAGAGTGATTGATCTTGTTAAAACATGTATCAGACCATGTCTTTCTTCTGTTCAAAACTTTCAATGATTCTTCATTCCACTAAAATATATTAGAGTACCCTAAATTGTCCCCTGGGGCTTCCCAGGTGGCTCAGTGATAAAGAATTCACCTCCCAGGGTTCAATCCCTGGGTCAGGAAGGTTCCCTGGAGAAGGAAATGGAAACCCATGCCAGCATTCTTTTCTGGAAAATCCCATGGACAGAGGAGCCTGTCAGGCTATAGTCCATGGGGTCTCAAAAGAGGTGGACACTACTTATCAATTAAAAAACAGTGACAAATTGTCCCCTATCTCCAATCTTTTAATCCTATAATCCTTGAATTCCTTACCAAAGGACTGGGCCTGACCTCGTTTCAGCCTCACCCTGATTTTTGACCCCGCTTTCTAGGGATACTCCCACTTTAGAGCTTTTGCTGTAGTTATAGCAAACTTTGAACTTTGCCTGAACTTTGCCCAGAACATTGCTCTTGACTTGCTTATTACCCCTTTCAAGTCATTATTCACTATTTCACCTTTTCAAAGAGACCTACTCTGACCTTTACCAAATATTTTAATTCCCTATATCCTGCCCCAGCCTTCAGACTTCACCATCACTATCTTCTAATCTACTAAATATTGCCTTATTATTTGTTACTTTTATGGTTTATTATCATTCACCATTAGACTATAAGCTCCATGAGATCCATGAGACCTTTGATTTGTTCACTGTTGTATCTCAATCACCTAGACCATTACCAGGCACATAGTTAGTGCTCAGCAAATATTCATTGCACTATTCAAACTGTGAACAGTTTGAATTGATTTGCCATTTTAACTCTCAAAATATGGATGAGATTAACAAGGGACTAATAATAAGTAAAAATGCTGAATAGTTTTACTACTGGATAAAGAAAAACACTCTAGCTTCAGAGTCCTTGTTTTCCCTTAAAACAAGAACTTAATAAGGCATATTAAGAAATGGAGACATGATTTATTCATTACCATTTGTAGCATCTTGACTGAGAAAATTAAATTGTTTTGTAGATCGTTGATACACACTGGGATCTCTTCAATTTCTTCACTGTTCTTCCCTTGTTAATTTTTCTTGTTTTCTTTAAAGGGCTACAGGCAAGTAAGCAATATTCTGCTCCTTTGGCAAATAATTGATCACTTGGCCTCTTGAACTCCTCTGCAGAATGTGTCTCCACAGGTTTACTTAGCATCCTGAATGACATTATAGAATTGGAGAGTGATTTCTTACTGGAAACCATGCAAAAGAAATAGGGGTATAATGCTTCTTATTTTGGCCACAGTGCAAGATGAAACAGATGACCAGCAAAAGACACTTTGCAACATCACTTTTTAAAAATGTATTTTACTGATCTTCCTTGTCTCAGTGGAGAAAGTTGCTTATGAACTCGCCCTTCCTGTTGATATTCATGTCAGCATTAGCATCAAATCACAGATTTGAAGTTGAAAGGCACATTAGTAGATTTTTTAAACTATTGAGCTATAATTTACATATAACACTATGTTAGTTTCAAGTGTACACTATAATGATTAGACATATGTGTATATAATGTGAAGTGATTATTACAATAAGCAAATTCACTGCTAAATATGTCTTTTTCAAACCTCTGTGCTTTTTGTGATTCATCTTAGAATTCTTAACAGTGTAGTTAGATTTCACATTATAATAAAAATTAGACTTAAGTACCATCTTATGTTGAAATATTTCCCATCTACATATTCCTTTTCATCATATTTTTCATTAAACAAAATTCTAAGTATTGAACCTATACAGACTGGCCTTTGGAGATCTCATAATAAGTTATAGTAACATAAGCCATGATGATAATGAAAAAAAGAAGAAAAGACGCATTAGTCTCTAATTTTTAAATGACAAAGTAGTTTATAAAGCACAAAATCAAATTCTCTTGTACTTAATATTAGGTAAGTCCTATTGAAACATCCTAGATCAAACCTTTTCTAAAATATCTTTATAATAAAAAGTTGTGTATAATAAAATATTTCTAAACTGTAGTTTGTGATCTAATAACTTTAAACAGCAATATCTAATACAACCAAATTCTAGACCAAGAGGTAGCAAAATTTGTTGCCTCTTTTTGTAAATAAAAATTTGGGGAACATATGTGTGTTCATTTTTTTGTGTCTTATCTGTTAACTGCTTTTGTGCTACAACAGCTGAGTTTAATAGCTATGACAGAGATTATATGGCCTGCAAACCTAAAATATATACTTTCTGGCCCTGTATAGAAAAAAAATGCTGACCCCTGTTCTAGACAAATAAAAAATTGGGGGAGTTCTTTATATTTCATTACACTGAAGTTAACCTCATGTTCTCGTCTATCATTTAAGAGGGAGGCAGAACTTGGAAAAATTTCAGAGCTTTCTGGCTGTGAGTTGTTAGTACAAATTGACCAGGGAAAGACAGAATATTGGCCCCATTGGCCGCTCAGGCTGGCCACACACATATCCTCATATTATCCCTCTTTTCACTAGTAAGTTCTCCTCTCTGAGTGCCTGAGACGTAAGTCTTCTTTGAGCTCTTACCATCAACAGAGATGTTGATCCTTCTATCATGACCTTTGACTTTACTTTCTCTCCTAAATTGATCTTCCCTCTTTAGACTGTGATTGGGTGTACTTGTCTGCTGGTTTGGCCTGGATGCCTTCTGCAATTCTTTGAGTTACTTTGATCTCCATGGATGGGTGCTGAGATTTTGGCTCTTGGTTTTCACTCTCAAGCCTTAAACTTCAGTGACTATTTCAACTTCTGCTTTTTAGATTCCCGTCTCAGACTGCCCCTCCTGTTCTGTCCCCTGACCACACAAGAGACAGTGAGTAATAAAGGACCTAGAGAGCATTTTAGTATATTCAACAGGTCATTAGAGGAAAATCATAGGAACCAGAATTACTTAATCTTAAGGAGAAAGAGTAAACATAAAATTACTAACACATATATATGGAATTTAGAAAGATGGCAATGATGACCCTGTATGCAGGACAGCAAAAAAGACACAGATGTGTATAGCGGACTTTTGGACTCAGAGGGAGAGGGAGAGGGTGAGATGATTTGGGAGAATGGCATTGAAATATGTATAATATTATGTAAGAATCGAATTGCCAGTCTATGTCCGATGTAGGATATGGCACGCCTGGGGCTGGTACGCGGGGATGACCCAGAGAGATGTTGTGGGGAGGGGGGTGGAAGGGGGGTTCATGTTTGGGAACACATGTACACCCGTGGTGGATTCATGTCAATGTATGGCAAAACCAATACAGAATTGTAAAGTAAAATTAAAAAAAAAAAAAAAAGAAAAGAATCATACAGACAAAACAAGGAAAAAAAAAAAAACTAAAAAACTCAAGATATCAGATAAATTTAATGTATAGAAACTTCCAGAAACTAATTGTATTTCTGAAGATTGTGAAATATTACCTATGGATGAAGTCAGAAAAAAAAAAAAAGGGTGTTAAATTCTGAAATTCCACAATGATGTGCCATATGGAGAAAGAGAATCAGTCATTTCATAAAATCCCAGAGAGATCTGAACAAACTTGATACACATGAGGACTGGATAAAACTGTGAAAAATAACAAATAAGAATAACAAATTTTCAAGGTGAAAAAATTCTATAAACAGGGTAAAGCCCTCTATCTTGGAATGTTCAGTAGATACATAAGCTTAATATCAGGGGACAATGTTGATGGCCTATAAAATTTCCTTGAATTGTATGACTGAAGCAACAGCTCTCATGTTGTTTTACTGAGAAAAGATCAGAAGCAAAGCAAAAAAGCTATATTCCACAACATTTAAAAGAAACAATTACCATGAAAAAACACTGTTTTATAAGCAAACTCTTTAGTCTTTTCCTTTAGATTATCTAATCTTAAGGCTATACTAAGAAAGGAATTTTTTTTTACTCTCCAATAATAAAAATAATTTTCTATAATCCTAAGTGTGTTTATGCTGTGCTAAATTGCTTCAGTTGTCCAACTCTCTGGGACCCTATGGAATGTAGCTGACCAGGCTCCTCTTCTGTGGAATTCTCCAAGAAGAATCCTGGAGTGGGTTGCCATTTCCTCTTCCAGGGGATCTTCCTGACTCAGGGATCAAACTCACATCCCTTATGTCTCCTGCATAGGAAGGTGAGTTCTTAACCACTATTGCCACCTGGGAAACCCCTTAAGTGTGTTTATGATTTTAATATTTTACTTCCTAGAGTTTAATTCATTTGAGATTTATTTTATTTTTAGTTTTCTTTCTCAAGAGTTTCCTAGCTTGTCTGATCCCTTTATTTAATGCCTCATTCTTGTTCAACGATTTTAAGTACTGACTTCAGAGTATTTCTAATTCCCTGTACAATTCATGGACTCTAAACAGATCCACTGGTCTGTCAGAAACCTTATTATGTCGACAATACTCAGTTTATATTTTGAGATACTATATTTTACTAACTGTTATACAGGTTTTCTTCATTCATTGTTTTGCTCAAAAAAAAGTCCTGGTTATTGTCTTACTTATATTCTTGCTGATCAACTTATAATATATGTAGTTCAATTTTGTGGGGCTTCCCTGGTGGCTCAGATGGTAAGGAATCTGCCTGAAATTCTGTAGACTTGGGTTCAATCCCTGGTTTGGGAAGATCCTCTGGAGAAGGGAATGGCTCCCAACTCTAGTATACTTGCCTGGAGAATTCCATGGACAGAGGAGTCTGGCGAGGTAATATACATACATATTTTATGTTCACGTTGCATATAGTGTTTATATGTGCTCTGAAAAAAAATCTTGCAGGCAAATATTAAACTGATAATGTTGGCTTTCCCAAGGAAGAGGAGGGGGTAATGGTCATGAAATGGAAGAGTCATGGCTACTGGGATGCTGAGGACAATTGTCTTACTCAGACTTGGATGCTAGGGAGAGCATTTTAGGAGCAGGTACTTGTACAGAATTTGAAGGCACATGGAAATTAGTGATATGAAGAAGAAAAGCAGAAGTTTTGAGTTAGAAGAAAAAAAATAACCAAGGTGATATGTCTTCAGGGAAATGCTATTCAGGATGGTTTAAATTCTGGGGAATATCTAAAGCTTTGCTTGAATGCTTGGGCCAAAGTCACAGTATCAAGGAAAATCATGCCTAAATTAGGAGCTTGAATTTTTTTGTAATAATTTGGATAAATCACTGAAAAAGTTTAAACAAGGTATTGTCATAATCAAGTTTTAATCTTTAAAATGTCATATACTTTTGAGATTTTCTTGCATACTAGGAAATACTATCTAAATTATTAGAGGCAATGATAATTGGTATGAATTCCCACTTCAACTTTACAGCTTTAAATATTCCATTTAATGCACTCTCAAAGGTTCTCTTATGGAAACCACAGCTGCTTCTTTGTTTTACAAAATATATGTTTAAAACAAAAAAATAAATAAATAAAATGTCACTCTGATGTCTGGGTGGAGGTTTGAATGGGGTATCTCGGACATTATGTAGATGGCTACTGCAATAATCCATGTATAGAGCATAACCTTGGTCTTCATGCAGCCTAGTCTCTTTGTGATGTTATAGTCAAATAAACACAATTTTTGGAGGCAAAAATGGTCAAATGCAACATGAGATTTTACTAAAAGTTCAAGAATAGTGTTGCAAAAACTTTTTTTTTCATTCATCTTTATATATCCCTCAAACCCTAGAACTATACCCAAAGCTTTCTTCCATCCTCAATTCAGGTATGGACTCCAAGATTTTTTTCACTCCTCTTCTTACCTTCCTGGATGTGTTCTCTCTTCCCATTACCTTTTCTCTCCCATAGTTCTGTTTCTGGTTATTTCCATCTCTTAACTATTTTGACCCATTATCAGTAAAGGCATAGCAGATGGTTCTTAAGTAATTCTTGCAAAGAGGGGGAAGACATATTGCAAATACTCATACATGAATCACTTTTATCTTTGTTAAATAGGAGAAATGTGATTAGAGACTATAATCTGATAGTGGTCATAGGGATAGACAAGAGGGATGGATATTAAAGTAATATTGGAAGCAAAATAAGGGAAACTGGGTGTGGAATGACAGAAATAAGATACTTGGGTGGGGGCAAGTGGAGCTTGTCTAGAAATACTCTCCATGTTTCTTTTGGACATGGGATCATTGCAGGGTACTTTGGACTAAGCCAGAGAATGTCACAGAAGAGTTAGAGGATACATAATGAGTTCAACTTTGCGAAGGTTTATTTTTAAATGTTTTAGGTTACCTAAGGGGAGCTCTCCAGAGACAGAGAAATGAGATTGCATCTTAGAAGAAAAATGGACTTGGAATTCTTCATTTTCCAACCAGAGAATACACTCAGAGGCCTGGGGGAAAATGCAAGATAAAGACTAAGATAGAAGACAGAGTTTCGAAAAGTTTAGAGCAGAGGAAAGGAGGAAAGTGAAGTAGCTCAGTCGTGTCCAACTCTGCTACCCCATGGACTAGAGCCTGCCAGGCTCCTCTGTCCATGGGATTCTCCAGGCAGGAATACTGGAGTGGGTTGCCATTTCCTTCTCCAGGGGATCTTCCCGACCCAGAGATTGAAGCCAGGTCTCTTGCATTGTAGGCAGACGCTTTACCGTCTGAACCACCAGGGAAGTCGTTAGAGTAGAGAAGTAGATACAAAAGAAGCAAGTGAAGGAGGAAAACGCTTCATGTTCAAAATGTCAGATATTACAGAAAAGTTGAGAACCACATGAGCTAAGAATTGGAAATAGTGGAAATAAGCTTAAGAATTGTTCAGTGCATTTGACACCATTAAGAGACATTTCAGTGGAGACGGGAACTACAGGCTGATTACTATCAGGGGTATTAACTACTCTTTCAATACTTTTGTGTGTGAGGAAAGATATAGCTGAAATAGGAACCCAGAAGTATGCTGATTTAGGTAATAGGGGCTATGTGGATGAGCAGCCCCTTTTCAAGAGGACAAAAAATAGAAGTCTCATCTTAAGGGTTAAAACACATTAGGTAGATTGAGGGACAGCTGGGTAAAGTGCTTGAATGAGAAGGGAAATTTATTTATAGTAAAAAATGGGTTTCATATGACACTACAGGAAGAACTTAATTTGATTCTCCAGCCATATCTGCAAAGAATGATGGGGTGATGAGGAAAGAAGACTATTTCTGCCTCCGAGAAACTAATGGTCCAGTTATCTAGTCAACAAATATTTAATAAGAGCCAACAATGTGCTAAGAGACACTGTTCCAGGTCCTGAGGATACAGTAGGTGCTACAAAACAAGGTCTAAGACCTCAGAGAGATTATATTCCAGAAGAGGCAGACATGCAAAGAAAGAAATTCTTTAACCACTTACAGAGCTATAATAGCTGCTGTACCCCACAGAATTGACACGTTCCTCTATCTTTGCTTCTGTTACGCTCCCCTTAGGAAGCAAACATAGAGGGACTTGTCAGTTCTACGGGGCAAGGCAGCTCAGAGGAGGCAGGTGGAGATTATCCTTTGCCAAGAAGGGAATAATGATTGAGATGAGTCTTGAAAGAAGAGTGGGTATTCACTGGCTGAAAGCTGTAAGGTAAGTCAGGAAAGGCAGAGGAAGCAATATGAGTGCAGGGGAGGAGTTTGACAGGACGACCGTGTGGGAATGGGAAGATGACTCATGGGAGAGGAACAAAGCGAAGGGTGAGGGTTAGGATGTGAGAGGGCAGAGGGCCGCTGGAGCTTGCATTTTGGGTGGAGGCCAAGGATGGCAGGAATGAAAAGCTTTGTGGGATTAAGTGGCCCCTAGGTTCTGAAAGGCTCTGGCTTAGAGGGATGTTCAGCCTGGCACAAAGAGAATCATGACCGATGCTACTGTCAGCCCTCCAGCGCAGTCAGCAGGGTTGGTCAGGGTGCCAAAATGGATGCCTTGGAAAAGTGCTCTGTGCTGCTGTTGAGCCTGGCTGGAAGGATGGTGGTGAAGTGAGATCTCAGGTATGATGGGAGCACATGGAAAGTGAAAGATTCCATGGGGTCTCGTGGCTGCACAGTTATGCGGAGACATCTGGGCAGCCACTCCCACACGTCCTCTGCCGGGCCACATCGCCATGGGTGAGGGAGTCTTATTTCCCTGAGGTCCAGTGCTTGTCCAAAATGAAGGGAGTCAGTATCAACAAGCCCTGAGGTCCTCTATAGCACTGAAATTCTAAGAATCTACTTGTGAGCAAAACTTATTGAGATAAAGAAATGTGCTTCCTTGTTCTTCTAATTTTACTTTGGAATAAAAAGCAACTGCTTAGTAAAGAACTTAAACACCTAGCAGATATACAATTAATATGTAATCAATTGATTCATTTCATACTGGCAGGTATTTTTTATTTTTCATATTAAAAGGTAAAGATTTGTTATAAGTAAGCTCTCGGTGCAAACAATACAAACCATGTTTGCATTATATATATATATTTTCTATTTATGGTTTGTTATTTAGTTGCCAGTTGTGTCTGACTCTTCTGTGACCCCATGGATTGGGATTTTCCAGGCAAGAATACTGGAAGGGGTTGCCATTTCTTTTATCCAGGGGATCTTCCCAACCCAGGGATCGAACCCATGTCTCCTGTATTGGCAGGCCTGATGCATGTGGTTCCAAGCTTCCACTTTCTGATTTTTAATCTGATAAATCAGCATGCAAATTAACCTGGACCCAAAGATGTGAGTTCTGAAAGCAGGAGGGCTGGCAATAAACATTTTTCTAAAGCTCTTCAAATTTAAGAATATTTACTACCCTGAAATTTATCATTATTCTGTTCAAATAAATATTAGAGTATCATCATAAAACTTAGGAGATGATAAAATATCAGGTAAACTGAATCATTTTAATTTATCTCCATGTGAACTCCAAATCTTTGAGTTTGGGAGGGATGTCATTTTCTCATCTTTTCTAATAATTTTTAGTCCATTTGCTCCTTCTATCCTTCCCCTATTCCTTTGACCTGATGCAATTCCCCTTTTATTAATGTTTACCCTCCTTCCTATCCAAGTCTGATGTGATTTTGTTCATATGCTTTTCATTCCTTTGTGGGTAATACCCATAGTGACCAAAAATGAACTCAAATCCTAACTCACAGAGGCCCCCTGGACACTGTCTTATGGAAAACTCAGCTGCTGCTCCTTGATTGCCCTGCCATTTGTCATTATCCTTTGTTTACAGTATCTGAGCCAGTTTTCAATCCATGCAAAAGCACTTCTGTCCAAATCAATTTGTATTAATTTTTCAAGTCAGAATTTGCAAGGCACGGCAGCCAATGGATTCCGGAGGTCCAGGCATATTGTATGTTCCCTTCATCCAGTGAGTTTTTGTAATTAGATTCTTTCATTTTAGTGGGGGTGGGGAGGAGATCGAGCTTCTGAGGCATGATCTTCCGACGCTGTCTCATCGCCTAGTGAAAATTCATGTGTGCAGGTATTGACGCCAGAGCGAGTTTAATATGGATGATAAAGTAGAGGATTTTTTGAAAAATGGAACTGAAATGCCAGCTGCTCCTCACATTCCTTCACCATATTGTCTAATGAAACGGCCCCCTTTTCAGCAGCTCCAGCCAGGAATCTTTGAGTCATGTTTGATCCCCTTTTATCCTTTGATCAACATTTGATCCTTGGAAGGAAGCCAAATTCTGAGAGCGCATCTTACTCCCTGTGCCTGGCCCTGGATCGCTCTCTCCCTCCCGCGCTGTTATTAACGCTCCCGCAGCCCTAAACTTTTTAACCAGCTGCACCTCTGCAGTTCTTTGTTCCCGGGTCTGAAGCGGTCACTCGGCTGTTGCAAATTGTTTTCAAATCAGCTGGTCCAGTCGACCCCTGTGCCGAGGGCAAGGCTTCATTATTCAGGAGCTTTGTCTTTCTAAAGTGGTTTAGAAGCCTTAGGTCCTGTGTGGGTCATCTTCTGCATCTTGGCTGGGGGCAAACGCAGCTTTCTGGAATTCACTGCCATTGTTCCAGGTCTTAAGATTTTTAGTCTCAATAAAAATCCAGCGGATTTTGTGTGTTGGTGGGCAGGAGCAGAGTTGTGGAGTTCTTGCCTATGCTGTTTTAGGAGTACTATCATTTTAATAGTTCACAGAATCTTGTGCTATTTTAAAAACAAAACCAGTTTTAACCTAGCTCGTTAAATCCACCATTTACATTTTGCAAATAATCCTGATGCAAAACTCTCAAAAAGCCAAAAAACCTCACTCACAATAAAGAATTATAAGTATTAGGTTTAGCACTTTGTCTGTATATGAATGGATCTCTCCTTTTCCAGTGAGAATAGTCACTGGTTTTTAACTTTGTATGTTTATACCATGCCTTGCTCCCATCTGACTGTCTGAACTTTGTACTGTGCTGCTCAAATCTCTGCCCCCAAATGAATTTTATAATACTTGACCTTTTAATCTAGCAAATCAGGCCTTTCTGTAATCAAATTAAACTTTTCATGGGATGAACCCAACTATCAAATGTCATCTTATCTTCAGCAGCAGAAGTTGAAATAGAAATATCAGACATGTAGACAAGAAAGAGCCAAAACAGATCATTAACACCAGACTAAATGCCTTTAGACTGTCTTACAATGACTTCATGCTTAGCTGTTGAAAATAAGCTGTCAAAAACTATGTTGCTGTCTGTTCAAGGAATATGAAATAATATACTAAATATGTTTGCTTTGAAGAGTGTCTGGAACAGCTCTGAAAAACATTAACAATTTTGCATGGACATATGGATGCTGGAGTAGATGAAATAGATATTTTGGGGACAGAAAGCACTAAAGGTAGACATGCTATATTACGCTCATTGGACTATCCCTTGCTAATAAAAGTTAACAGAAAATAAGAATAAACCAGTTAGAATATACGTAGTGACAACAAATAGTAGAAGATATGGCCCAAACTGCCATTAAATACTGTGATTTATTTTAACTGCCTCTTAAACACTCTACAATTCATTTTAACTTACAATTAAAAATTATTTCAAGGTATGTGAATAGTAAATAAGTGAAGTTTAGCCTTAATATTCAAACTTCAAAAATAAGTGTTGTCTTACTCTGGTCTCCCAAAGAAATTAAACAGATCTGATCAAACCAGCAAGAGACATGAATGAAATTTGCTAGATTTTATCACCTTTAGATGTTTTCTGAGGGTCTCTTTTCTGATTAATAAAACCACTGGGAATTATTTTTTTGCAGGATGTTACTCATACTATTCTCTGAGATCAGGGACGAGATGGTGATGCCCCGTTACTATGAATAGTAAAGGAAAGACATATTGTATGCAAAGTACCTATCATTGTTCCTAGTGCACAGTAGGTGCTCAATACTTGCCTTTCCCATTAAATAAACCCATTCAGTCAAGGTGTGATCAGGTACTGCTTCTAACAGAGAACTACTGGTCTGACCTCTACAACTTAAAGTGTTTGCCAGGGACTTCCTTTCCAGCAGTTAAGACTCTGAGCTTCCACTGCAGAGGGCCCAGGTTCAGTTCCTGGTCAGGGAACAAAGATCCTGCATGCCTCGCAGTATGGCCAAATAAAATACAATAAATAATGATAATAATATACTGACTAAAACCATGCTCAGCAGAGAGCAGTGCATCTAAGTTTCAAGGGGGCATCTTATAGTTCATACAACAAGGGAGTGAATTAAAAATGGGTGATGTCAAGAAGAGCTAGGGGATTTTTAATCAAGAGTGTAACTAGTGCAACACCATGGAAAGCAGAAGCAAGCACAAAACTGAGCCAAGTCTGCACGCTGTGTTGGAATGAAAGACAGGTCAGGCCCTAGATTCTCTAACACAGATGCCAACAGGAGTAAAGGCATCAGTGGTGAATTGGAGACACTGATGGAGTATTTGAAGTTTTCCAAGTACATCCCTGGAACAAAAACGATCCTGGCTGATGCACAGTAAAGGGTTAACCTTACCCAAACGGAGGCGTGACCTTTGTCCTCCTTTCTGGGAAGCAATCTCCAAGCCCTTGGAATGTCTGCTTCACAGGAGTATGTTTGCTTACCTGAAGGCCTTGGGCCATGCCAGAGAATTTTGGTTAACAATGTGATTTAAGGTGAAGGGAGGGCCTTCAGGAGTATGGCATCTCTTCAGGCTCTGGAGGGGGCGGGAGACTAAAGTTAGCCATATGGAAGGTCAATCATATCGATGTGTGAAAGTCACAATAAAACTCAGGACATGAACGCTTGGGTGAGCTTCCGTAGATGGCAGTGCTTCATGCACCTTGTCACACCTCATCACTAAGATAAACAGACACTGTGACTCTCACTCCCCATGGAGGGGACACCCAGAAGCTCTGCACCTTGGTGTCCCCCAGCCCTGCCTTATGGGACTCTTCCCTCTGTTGATTTTCATCTGTATCCTTTTGTCACTTCCAAGATTAGGTTGTGAAAGACAGTGACTTCCATTTTTTGCTCAGATTCTTTCTGGGGCTCCCTTGCTTGGTCATCCTGGAGGCCTTCTGCTATTCTGAGTCACCCTCTGGAAAGGCCCACAGGGCAGCCTCCCAGCCACAGCCTGCAAGGCACTGAAGCTTTCAGACCAGTAGCCAGGGAGGAATAGAATGCTCCTAACAACCAAGTGATCCTCCTTCAGTAAAATGTTAACCATTTCCTATAATTTTCTCTGTGTAAGAATCTCAGAGCCAAAGCACTCGGCTAAGCCACAGGGAGTTGTGCCTCATGGAAACTGTGAGATCAGTGTTTGAAGTTGCTGTGTTTTAAGATAATTTCTTATGCAGCAACAGACAATTAGTCCACCTGGGCTTACATCTCTGCTTCACTCCTTTGTACTAGTGTGACTGGTTATGGAAGTTTTCTGTGCCTTGATTTAGTTACTTGTACATTTTGGGATAATAGTAGTACCTACCTTACAAGGTTATTGTGAACACCAATACAATGAATTGATCCCCAGCAGGACCACATAGTAGGTGCTCAGTGCATCTTAACTCTTGCTAATATGAGCCTGGGGACTATGTTGAAATAAAGTGGCACGTACTGGCAGGGGGTGTTGTAGCAGGGTTTCCCAAGCTGAGACTGCGTATTTTTAGTGATGGCATCTGATGTGACTACTAGTTGAAGATGCTATTCTCTGAACGAATAATTTAGAAAATTTAGAAGAAAAAAAAGAATATGCTGCAATTGAGGGCTCAGATTCCTCTTTAGCACCAAAATCTGTAAAATATAATTGTGTAATGCTACAGATACGCTAAGTTCTTAAGGTGTAGGCATACCATTTTGAAGGTAGGCAGAAGATGAAGGTTGATATGGATGATAATTAGAAAATGTATAAAAGGAACTTAATATTTTTCCTATTGCTAGTTTTGCCCTGTGGATTCTTTAGACATCCAAGAACTGTGAATTCGGATGGATGTTGGTCACAAAAACAAATTAAATAAATCTACTGTATTTATCAGATCATTTTCCTCTAATAACTTAATTAAAATATTCCCTGTTAAAATCTTGTATCTATAATTACTATTCAGTAAGTGTTCAATTCAAGTCTATGGTATTCTTATAAGTTGAGCTATACAATCCAAATATACTTCTACCCTCAAATCCTTTTTCTGGCCACTTCTCTTCATGATGCATTTTTTTGTGGAATATTTTATATAGCTAAGTCATGCATTTTCATGCATTTAGGAGGAGTACAGATGGCCAAGATGAAGAGGACTGCTAAGCTAGGGTCCTTCCAACATAATTTAATTTAGGGGTTCTATAGTTCCAGAAACCTCTCGACGGGAGTAGAACGGCATTTTAGAAGGACATGATTGGCAGCCCTTGCTTGAGTAATTTGTATTCTCTTTCCAGCCAAGTGCAATAACATCAACTTGAAGTGATAAGGATACTGCTAAATTTGCTTTAATTAATGTCAGGTCCCCAAGTAATAAATCACCATTAATTTGTGAGTTAGTTTTTTGGAAATGGCCTAGACTTTTTGGCTGTCACTGAAATTTGGCTTGGAAAGCCTCCCACTTGTGGAAGCTTGTCTGCTCAGTTATTTTCTTCGCTCCTTAGTTTTTCAAGGTGAGACTTCATTGGAGTTGAAGATATGTAAGATTATTCTCATTTTTTAAAAACTAGAATCCCAGCAAAAACTTAACCTTGTCAACCCTTCATGTAGACTTGTATCTGTTAGAAGAGTTAGTAACTACTCTATTTTAGACTAGTAGTTTTCATACAATTCTGTGCTAATGTGATTTTTTTCAGGAAGACTCCAAAGAGCAGAATTTCATGATAAAACATGAATTATGAAAAAAGAAAGTATCTACATTAAAAAAAAATAATTGAATTTAACTTCATTTTTCAACATTTTTTTGAGGTTGGATGGGATACACAAAACCCGTATCTCTTTTCTTTCCCGTCCCTATAATTTAGAGATTCATTTTTATGGTTGCATATTTTTTAAAGAGATGGATGTGTGTGTTTGTGTGTGTGTCTTCTAGCTATTGGATTGGTCAAAACATTTGTTTGGGTTTTCCCATAACAGCTTACAGAAAACCTGAAAAAACTTTTTGACCAACCCAGTATTTGATATCAGTTCAGTTCAGTTGCTCAGTGGTGTCTGACTGTGATCCCATGGACTGAAGCATGCCAGGCTTCCCTGTTCATCACCAACTCCCGGAGCCTGCTCAAACTCATGTCCATTGAGTGGGAGATGCCATCTAACCATCTCATCCTCTGTTGTCCCCTTTTCCTCCTGTCTTCAATCTTTCCCAGCATCAGGGTCTTTTCTAGTGAGTCAGTTCTCCAAATAAGGTGGACAAAGTATTGGAATTTCAGCTTCAGCTTCAGTCCTTCCAATGTATATTCAAGACTGATTTCCTTTAGGATGGACTGGTTGGATCTCTTTGCAGTCCAAGGGATTTTCAAGAGACTTCCCCAATACCACAGTCCAAACGCATCAATTCTTCAGTATTCAGCTTTCTTTATAGTCCCATTCTCACATCCATACATGACTACTAGAAAAACCATAGCTTTGACTAGAGGGACTTTTGTTGGAAAAGTAATGTCTCTGTTTTTTAATATGCTGAGTGGGTTGGTCATAGCTTTTCTTCCAAGGAGCAAGCGTCTTTCAATTCATGGCTGCAGTCACCATCTTCAGTGATTTTGGAGCCCAAGAAACTAAAGTCATTCACTGATTCCATTGTTCCCCTCTATATGCCATGAAGTGATGAGACCAGATGCCATGATCTTAGTTTTCTGAATGTTGAGTTTTAAGCCAACTTTTTCACTCTCCTTTTTCACATTTGTCAAGCTCTTTAGTTCTTCTTCGCTTTCTGCTATAAGGATGGTGTCATCTGCGTATCTGAGGTTATTGATACTTCTCCCAGCAATCTTGATTCCAGCTTGTGCTTCATCCAGCCTGGCATTATGCATGATGTACCCTGCATATAAGTTAAATAAGCAGGGTGACAATATAGAGCCTTGATGTACTTCTTTGCCAATTTGGAACCAATCTGTTGTTCCATGTCCAGTTCTAACTACTGCCTCTTGACCCACATACAGATTTCTAAGGAAGCAGGTAAGGTGGTCTGGTATTCTCATCTCTTTCAGAATTTTCCACAATTTGTTCTGATCCACACAGTCAAAGGCTTTGGTATAGTCAATAAAACAGAAGTAGATGTTTTTCTGGAACTCTCTGCTTTTTGGATGATCCAGTGGATGTTGGCAATTTGATCTCTGGTTCCTCTGCCTTTTCTAAAACCAGCTTGAAACTCTGGAAGTTCATGGTTCACATACTGTTGAAGCCTGGCATGGAGAATTTTGAGCATTACTTTACTAGCATGTGAGATGAGTACAATTGTGCAGTAGTTTGACCATTCTTTGGCATTGCCTTTCTTTGAGATTGGAATGAAACTGACTTTTTCCAGTCCTGTGGCCACTGCTGCATTTTCCAAATTTGCTGGCATGTTGCGAGCGGCACTTTCACAGCATCATCTTTTGAGATTTGAAATAGCTCAACTAGAATTTCATCACCTCCACTAGCTTTGTTTATAGTGATGCTTCCTAAGGCCCACTTGACTTCACATTCCAGGATGTCTGGCTCTAGGTGAGTGATCACACCATCATGATAATATGGGTCATGAAGATCTTTTTTGAATAGTTCTTCTGTGTATTCTTGCCATCTCTGCTTAATATCTTCTGCTTCTGTTAAGTCCATACCATTTCTGTCCTTTATTGCGCCCATCTTTGCATGAAATGTTCCCTTGGTATCTCTAATTTTCTTGAAGAGATCTCTAGTCTTCCCCATTCTATTGTTTCCCTCTATTTCTTTGCATTGATCACTGAGGAAGGCTTTCTTATCTCTCCTTGCTATTCTTTAGAACACTGCATTCAGATGGGTATATCTTTCCTTTTCTCCTTTGCCTTTCGCTTCTCTTCTTCTCACAGCTATTTGTAAGGCCTTCTGAGACAACTATTTTGCTTTTTGCATTTCTTTTTCTTGGAGATGGTCTTGCTCCCTGTCTCCTGTACAATGTCATGAACCTCTGTCCATAGTTCATCAGGCACTCTGTGTATCAGATCTAATTCCTTGAATCTATTTCTCACTTCCACTGTATAATCATAAGGGATTTGATTTAGGTCATACCTGAATGGTCTAGTGGTTTTTCCCACTTTCTTCCATTTAAATCTGTCTTTGGCAATAAAGTTTCTCAAGAGACAGTTCAGGTGGTCTGGTATTCCTATCCCTTTCAGAATTTTCCACAGTTTATTGTGATCCACACAGTCAAAGGCTTTGGCATAGTCAATAAAGCAGAAATAGATGTTTTTCTGGAACCCTCTTCCTTTAACCATGATCCAATGGATGTTGGCAATTTGATCTCTGGTTCCTCTGACTTTTCTAAAATCAGCTTGAACATCTGGAAGTTCACGATTCACATATTGCTGAATCCTGGCTTGGAGAATTTTGAGCATTACTTTACTAGCGTGTGAGATGAGTGCAATTGTATGGTAGTTTGAGGGTTCTTTGGCATTACCTTTCTTTGGGATTGGAATGAAAACTGACCTTTTCCAGTCACTTTTCCTGTGGCCACTGCTGAGTTTTCCAAATTAGCTGGCATATTGAGTGCAGCACTTTCACAGCATCATCTTTCAGGATTTGAAACAGCTCAACTGCAATTCCATCACCTCCACTAGCTTTGCATGTAGTAATGCTTTCTAAGGCCCACTTGACTTCACATTCCAGGATGTCTGGCTCTAGGTGAGTGATCACACCATCGTGATTATCTTGGTCATGAAGATCTTTTTTGTACAGTTCTTCTGTGTATTCTTGCCACCTCTTCCTAATATCTTCTGCTTCTTAGGTCCATACTATTTCTGTCCTTTATCGAGCCCATCTTTGCATGAAATGTTCCCTTGGTATCTCTAATTTTCTATATGAAGGTCAGGAAGCAACAGTTAGAACTGGACATGGAACAAAAGACTGGTTTCAAATAGGAAAAGGACTACATCAAGGCTGTATATTGTCACCCTGCTTATTTAACTTATATGCAGAGTACATCAGGAGAAATCTTAGGTCTGAAGAAGGACAAGCTGGAATCCAGATTGCCAGGAGAGATATCAATAACCTCAGATATGCAGATGACACCACCCTTATGGCAGAAAGTGAAGAGGAACTCAAAAGCCTCTTGATCAAAGTGAAAGAAGAGAGTGAAAAAGTTGGCTTAAAGCTCAATGTTCAGAAAACGAAGATCATGGCATCTGGTCCCATCACTTCATGGGAAATAGATGGGGAAACAGTGGAAACAGTGGCTGATTTTATTTTTCTGGGCTCTAAAATCACTGCAGATGGTAATTGCAGCCATGAAATTAAAAGACCCTTACTCCTTGGAAGGAAAGTTATGACCAACCTAGATAGCATATTCAAAAGCAGAGACATTACTTTGCCAACAAAGGTCTGTCTAGTCAAGGCTATGGTTTTTCCAGTGGTCATGTATGGATGTGAGAGTTGGACTGTGAAGAAAGCTGAACACCAAAGAATTGATGCTTTTAAACTGTGGTGCTGGAGAAGACGCTTGAGACTCCCTTGGACTACAAGGAGATCCAACCAGTCCATTCTGAAGGAGATCAGTCCTGGGTGTTCTTTGGAAGGACTAATGCTAAAGCTGAAACTCCAATACTTTGGCCACCTGATGCAAGGAGTAGACTCATTGGAAACGATGGATGATGGGATGGATTGGGGGCAGGATGAGAAGGGGACGACAGAGGATGAAATGACTGGATGGCATCACCGACTCAATGGACATGAGTTTAGGTGAGCTCCGGGAGTTGGTGATGGACAGGGAGGCCTGGCATGCTTCAATTCATGGGGTTGCAAAGAGTCGGACTGAACTGAACTGAACTGAACTTGGCAATAAGGAGTTCATGACCTGAGCCACGGTCAGCTCCCGGTCTTGTTTTTGCTGACTGTATAGAGCTTCTCCATCTTTGGCTGCAAAGAATATAATCCATCGTATTTCGGTATTTACCATCTGATGATGTCCATTTGTAGAGTCTTCCCTTGTGTTGTTGGAAGAGGGTGTTTGCTATGTCCAGTGCATTCTCTTGGCAAAACTCTATTAGCCTTTGCCCTGCTTCATTCTTTACTTCAAGGCCAAATTGTCTGTTACTCCAGGTATTTCTTGACTTCCTACTTTTGCATTCCAGCACCCTCTAATTAAAAGGACATCTTTTTTGGGTGTTAGTTCTAGAAGATCTTGTAGTTCTTCATAGAACCATTCAAATTCAGCTTCTTCAGTGTTCTGGTCAAGGCATAGACTTGGATTACCGTGATATTGAATGATTTGCCTTAGAAAGGAGCCGAGATCATTCTGTCATTTTTGAGATTGCATCCAAGTACTGCATTTTGGACTCTTTTGTTGACTATGATGGCTACTTTATTTCTTCTAAGGTATTCTTGCCCACAATAGTAGATATAATGGTCATCTGAGTTAAATTCACCCATTCCAGTACATTTTAGTTTGCTGATTCCTGAAATGTCGATGTTCATTCTTGCCATCTCCTGTTTGACCTCTTCCAATTTGCCTGATTCACGGACCTAACATTCCAGGTTCCTGTGCTTTATTGCTCTACAGCATCGGACTTTACTTCCATCACCAATCACATCCATAACTGGGTGTTGTTTTTGCTTTGACTCTGTCTCTTCATTCTTTCTGAAGTTATTTCTCCACTTATCTCCAGTAGCATATTGGGCACCTACCGACCTAGGGAGTTCATCTTTCAGTGTCCTATCTTTTTGCTTTTTCATACTACTCATGGTGTTCTCAAGGCAAGAATACTGAAGTGGTTTGCCATTCCCTTTTCCAGTTGACCACGTTTTGTCAGAACTCTCCACCATGACCCGTCTGTCTTGGGTGGCCCTACATGGCATGGATCATAGTTTCATTGAGTTAGACAAAGCTGTGGTCCATGTGGTCAGACTGGTTATTTTTCCATGATTGTGGTTTTGTCAGTCTGCCCTCTGATGGAGAAGGATAAGAGGCTTATGGGAGCTTCCTGATGGGAGAGACTGACTGAGGGGGAAACTGGGTCTTGTTCTGATGGGCGGGGCCATGCTCAGTAAATCTTTAATCCAATTTTCTGTTGATGAGAGGGGCTGTGTTCCCTTCCTGTTATTTACCTGGGGCCGAACTATGGTGGAGGTAACAATGGCGACCTCCTTCATGCACTGCCACACTCAGTGCCCCAGACCCTGCAGCAGGCTACCACTGACCCATGCCTCCACCAGAGACTCCTGAACACTCACAGGCAAGGCTGGGTCAGTCTATTGTGGAGTCACTGCTCCTTTCTCCTGTGTCCTGATGGGCACAAGGTTCTGTTTGTGCCCTCCAAGATTTCTTTAATTAGTATCTTATATTTTTCTGAGTACAGGTCTTTTGCCTCCTTAGGTAGGTTTAATCCTAGGTACTTTATTCTTTTTGTTGCAGTGGTAAATAGGATTGTTTCCTTAATTTCTTCTTCTGATCTTTTGTTGTTAATGTATAGGAATCCAAGAAATTTCTGTGTGTTAGTTTTAAATTCTGCTACTTTACCAAAGTTGATGAGCTCTAGTAGCTTTCTGGTATCATCCTTAGGATTTTCTATGTATAGTATGTCACCTGCAACCCATGACAACTTTACTTATTTTCCAATTTGGATTTCTTTTATTTCTTTTTCTTCTCTGCTATGTTTAGGACTTCCAAAATTATGTGGTGAGAGTAAACATGCTTGCCTTGTTCCTGATCTTAGAGGAAATGTTTTGAGTTTTTCACCCTTGAGAATGATGTTTGCTGTGGGTTTGTTGTACATGGTCTTTATTATGTTGAGGTAGGTTCCCTCTATGCCCAAATTTCTGGAGAGTTTTTATTGCAAATGGGTGTTGAATTTCATCAAAAGCGTTTTCCTGCATCTATCAAGATTATCATATGGTTTTTATTCTTTAATTTGTTGATATATATGGTATATCACATTGATTTGCATTTATTGAAGAATCCTTGCATTTTGGGGATAAATCCCATTTGCTCATGTGTATGGTCCTCTTAATGTATTGTTGGATTTTGCTTACTAGTGTTTCATTGAGGATTTTTGTATTTATGTTCATCAGTGATACTAGCCTCTAGTTTTATATTTTTGTGTGAAATCTTTGCCTGGTTTTAGTATCAGAGCCACTGTGGCCTTAGAGAATGAGCTTGGGAGTGTTGCTTCCTCTGCAATTTCTTTGAAGAGTTTTGGAAATAGAGGTGTTAGCTCTTCTCTAAATGTTTGATAGAATTCACTTGTGAAACCATCTGATCCTGGACTTCTGTTTGTTGGAAGATTTTTAATCACAGTTTCAATTTTACTACTTGTGATTGACCTGTTCATATTTTTTATTTCTTCCTGGTTCAGTTTTGGAAGGTTGTACCTTTCTAAGAATTTGTCCATTTCTCCCAGGTTGTCCATTTTATTGGCATATATTTGTTTGTAGTAGTCTCTTTTATCTTTTATATCTTTTGTATTCCTGTGGTGTTAATTGTGACTTCTCCTTTGTACTCTTAATAGATAGAATTTGTATTGGTTTTTCAGATTATCCAAAAAATATTGTCTGACCCAGGGTAACGAGGAAAATGCTTTCTTAATGCATTACCCTGTCATCCAATGAATATTCTAAGCTACCCACATTAGGAATCTGGCCAAGCTATTGAGTCCATTTTCAGTTAACCTGGTGGGAAGTGTTGGGTGGGGGGGTAGGGGTAGGGGAGAGAACGAGGCAGAGAGTTAGAAAGCCTGACATTGACATCTGGTGCTCCCCGTGACAGTATACTGAACTTCATTTTCACATTCATTAATTCAGTGAGAAGTAGATGGTCGGACTAGGGAATTTCCTGAAGCCTTTCTATTGCTGACATTCTATGAATTGTCTCTAACGCCCACCTATATCCAGTGCATTAGCTTATCAATTTCTGCACGGGACAGGCACAAAGTAAGAGTATAAAGATTTCAGTTGGTCATTTTTTTCTTATAATGTATGACATGTGAGTTTAGATTTAAAAGAATTATACTGTCAATGAAAATAGAAAAGGAAATTATCTGTGGCTTTGTGGATTTACATGACATCTGATTTTCATGGAAAATTTAGAATTGGATAGTCTTTTTCATAGAATCATTGCTAAACAGATGCAGATTTTTCTTTCTACTCTTCTTTGGCTACAATAATTTCTGAGTTCTCTCCGTGAAGTCATCACTCATTCTAGTTTTCAAGAACCAACTAGTTTCTTAAAGGCTTTCTGTCCATGTACCTCTCAACTGTAATTATGACATCCTCATTTGTACCCAATCAAAAAACACATCGATTCCAATGTCTTATTACATTTGAATGATTTGTTAGATTCACTCAATCAGTGATGTCTATGGGATTAAGGTGGAAATCACTGGGGAAAAGAAGACAGAAGAATTGTGTAGACTTGGCTAAGAATTCATAAGTGTGAATTGTTTTAATCGCCTCTTCTTCACCCCATTGGTGAATGAAGGATTCCCACCCGAGGGTCATGAAAATGGCCAAATACACGATATTGAACACTGGACAGATGAGACAGCCAGCAGTTTATTAGTCACATAGACTCATAGCCCTGGAGGAGCAGGATGCTATATAACATGGATATGCGGGATGTACCTGGGAGCAGAGTGAGCACTCAGAAACTGTGAGAGACAAGCTTTGTAGTTTCAAGACAGTGAAGTACTTTGTTTCCCACAGTAGGATGTAGTTGTCATGGAATAATCCACAGCCTGGCATGGAATCAAAAGCTGATACTCAGGGATAAACAAAAACTGTGCCTGGTCCCCTCAGTATGATATGATTGTTTCACAAGGGGCCCTTATTAGCAGGAGTAGAGTGGGGAGGGGAAGTTGAAACTAGGCCAGTCAAAGATTCTCCCAATTTTAGCATATGTCAAATAACAAATAATATTGGGCTTTATTTTCAGCCCTTTCAGCACACAATATATGAAGGCTTTTTTATCTTAAAGCAAACTGATGAGAATTAATGCAATCATATTTAAATAAAATATGGGTAATTTTATCAGTAAGAAACGTAGACTAACTTTTAAGAAAAACATGCCAGAAGATAAAATGACATCAAAATCCAGGAGAAACTTTATGTTTGGGCAGAAAGAGCTGAGTGAATTTTATATTTTTTTCAGTTTTAAGCTTTTGTGATTTTTTTAATTACTTAGTTAAATGAATTTTGTTTGTCTTTCTCATAGATTTTGTTAATAAATATCTTTTGGGTTTTAATTTCCCTTTTTGTTCTAAGGTCTTTACCCTACATAACTTATGCTCTTTCTGCAACTTGAAAGGTTGAACTTGGCTTTTCTAGTGTTTATTTTCCTTGGCTTTCACAGTGCAAATTTGTATTTGTGATTTTAGGTTTGCTCAGCATCTTTTCTATATAAGAAAATGCTCTGTAAATGGCAATTCAATAGATTGATTTGTATATAGAATGTACGTAAGTGACAAGAAGTTGTAGATGAGAAGAATCTGCTCAGAATAATAGTATTAATGATGAACCTAATGCTATCGAAAGGTTATTTTTCAATCAATACCACTGCCAAATTATAATCTTCTATTATGGGAAATGCATATAGACTGACCAGCTCATTCCAATTTGCCTAGGACCTATTTAAGCACTGAAAGTCCTGCACCCTCAGAAACCCTTCAGTCCTGGCACATCAGTATGGTTAGTCACCCTAGTTGAATTCTTATTAGAATCTCTATTTCAACAGATCAGAAATAGGTGCAAGGTGACTAGCAGTGGCTTCATAAATGTATTTATTGATTGTTGTAACCCTGACACTTAAACGATTTCTGGGTACATATTAGATTTTCAAAAAAATAATTGATAATTGAATAACTGAGAGTATAGCCAACAAGTCAGTGTTTAATTAACTCAGAGGAGAAGCTGCATCTCCCTAGGAGAGCATTCTAAACTGTTAGGGACCACCTCTTCTAATTCAAGTGAGATCAAATAGTTTTCTGACTTGAGGATATGAGGATGACCCAGCAGATGCTGAATCAATGGAAAGGTATGTGTGTTTCAAAACTTGAGTATGAGTCAATTTGTAGTGAGTGTTGTTGAAACCTATTCCCAAGTTAAAAAGTCAAATGCTTGTTTATTGTGTTACTCAGAGCATCTTTCTGACATACCCCAACCTCTATAATTACAAACTTCACTGAACTCCTAATGAAGATCGTACATGTACACTCAGATCTGATGATACAGATCTTGTGTAGGGTCTGTGAGGCTGCCTGAGGAGTCTGTCCAGCAGAGGGCATTGGTGTACCTATGCAAAGATCAGGGCTCACCTGGGATGAATGGTAATGATCAGCAGGGTGCCTAGGGCCTGTTTCTAAGTGCTGAAAACTAACAGCAATGGAAAAATATTTCCTGCAGGAAAGCAGTGAGACTTTCTGATAAAAATACAGCACCATCTCCCACAAGTCATGGTGGCCCAGTGAACTCACAAATGTATGAAGTCTCAGAAGTTTAACATAAAATAAACATGTACACACTACTTTATATAAAGTGGCATATATATGTGTTTGTATAAAGTATATATTTATACATATATAAAGTCTACTTTATATAAAGTGTCAAAGTGGTTTCCCCAATGGCTCAGCAGGTAAAGAATCTGCTTGCAATTCAGGAGACCCAGGAAATGCTGGTTGGATCCCTTGATTGGGAAGATCCCCTGGAAAAGAAATGATAACCCACTCCAGTATTCTTGCTTGGAAAATCCCATGGACAGAGAAACCTGGTGGGCTACAGTCCATTGGTCATAAAGGGCTGGACACGATTGAGTGACTAACATTTTCAGTAACTTATATAAAGTAGATAACCAGCAAGGATCTACTTATAGCATGGGGAACTATATTCAATATTTTGTAATAACCCAGAAGGGAAAAAAATTTCACTGTGCTAAACACATGAAATTGAAGCATTGTAAATTAGCTAGAGTTCAATTTTTTTAACTGAAAAAAATAGAAAAAAACAATAAAACTATGCATAAAAATAAATAAATAACATAAAAGCAACACTCTAGTGAACTGTCATTCTTGAGAATGCACTATAAAGCTCATTTTAGAAAAAGCTTAAATACTCCAAACAAAGAAAGAAAACAAATATATAAAGTCTAAAGATATATCTGAAGATTCTGAAAATAATCTTAATTATTTTTCTAACTTCTAATGATGATAATTAGCATATTCATATTTAGTGCATTAAAGTTTCCCAAACTTATAAAATTTTAAATATTTCAACCCTTTCAGGTAATGAAGACTCTGGCTACTACTGCTCTTTTACATGTAAGACACCTATGGCACAGAGCAGTTAAGTGGTTTATCTAAGAACACATAGCTAGATGGATTAGATCCAGTTATTCTGAATGCAAGTCTATCTCTGTTTTTTCTCTCTACTTACCTATGGGGCTCTCCAAAGACTCTTGAGAGTCTCTTGGACTTCAAGGAGATCCAACTAGTCTATCCTAAAGGAAATCAGCCCTGAATATTCATTGGAAAGACTGATACTGAAGCTGAAACTCCTATACTTTGATTGATGAAAAGAACCAACTCATTGGAAAAGACCTGGATGCTGTGAAAGATTGAAGGCGGGAGGAGAAGGGGATGACAGAGGATGATATGGTTGGATGGCATCACCAATGCAATGGACATGATTCTGAGTCGGCTCCAGGTGTTGGTGATGGATGGGGAAGCCTGGTGTGCTGCAGTCCATGGGGTCACAAATAGTCGGACATGACTGAACGACTGAACCGAACTGATATTAAATAACACATTACATTTATCATTAATTATTGTCAAGCTTTTAACCAAACACAAATATTCCTTATAAGTATGAAGCTAATTTCACAAAGACTGTATTTGATATATAATCTGATTTTTGTCCTAAAAGAGCAAATTACCTTGCGAGTATTAACTTAGTAAGAATGAGTGAAGTTTTCCAAGGAGCAAAATTCTTTGTGCAAGAAAAAAACACTATTTCTAATTATAGGTAGACTTTTTTAATATATTTTAAGGAAAGACACAAAGCACCTTGGAAATGAGATGATAATGGTGAAACCAGGGAAGCTCCTGGTTCACCAATGATATGTAATTTCCTTTGCTGAGAATGAAGAGGAAGATGAGGTCCCTGGGGCAGCTTCCAACATGCCTACGGCAGTATGACATTGCTGAATGCTTTTTCTGACTTCCATTTTTTCAAAATAGTGACAGCTGTTTGGCTTTTCCCACTGGACCCCAGAGCTATTTGTACCCTACAGCAAAATCTGCTTGATCACAGTAAAGGAAAAATGGGTTCTGTGACTTAACATTTACATTCTGTCCTAGTGCTGTTGGGCTGTATCATCAAAAAGAGACACCTCTGGGACCCTCTTTCCCCAGCCCTGGAAATGACATGGCAAATCCACAGCAAAACTATTTTAGTGTTTGTTTACTTATGCATACTTGAACACCACCTGGCCCACCTTCCAACAGGAATCCATCTTAATCAAGCACAATCATCTGACCAGCTAAAGGTGTGCTGCTAGGCTGGCCTATCAGCTCAACTCTTTATATAATTTGGATTTATTTGAGTCTAAATGATAATCACGATGGTGTGATCACTCACCTAGAGCCAGACATCCTGGAATGTGAAGTCAAATGGGCCTTAGGAAGCATCACTATGAATAAAGCTAGTGGAGGTGATGGAATTGCAGTTGAGCTATTTCAAATCCTGAAAGATGATGCTGTGAAAGTGCTGCACTCAATATGCCAGCAAATTTGGAAAACTCAGCAGTGGCCACAGGACTGGAAAAGGTCACTTTTCATTCCAATCCCAAAGAAAGGCAATGCCAAAGAGTGCTCAAACTACCACACAATTGCACTCATCTCACATGCTAGTAAAGTAATGCTCAAAATTCTCCAAGCCAGGCTTCAGCAATATGTGAATCGTGAACTTCCAGATGTTCAAGCTGGTTTTAGAAAAGGCAGAAAAACCAGAGATCAAATTGCCAGCATCCACTGGATCATCAAAAAAGCAAGAGAGTTCCATAAAAACATCTATTTCTGCTTTATTGACTGTGCCAAAGCCTTTGTGTGGATCACAATAAACTGAAAAATTCTGAAAGAGACAGGAATACCAGACCACCTGACCTGCCTCTTGAGAAACCTATATGCAGGTCAGGAAGCAACAGTTAGAACTGGACATGGAACAACAGACTGGTTCCAAATAGGAAAAGGAGTACATCAAGGCTGTATATTGTCAACCTGCTTATTTAACTTATATGCAGAGTACATCATGAGAAATGCTGGGGTGGAAGAAGCACAGTCTGGAGTCAAGATTGCTGGAAGAAATATCAATAACCTCAGATATGCAGATGACACCACCCTTATGGCAGAAAGAGAAGCCTCTTGTTGAAAGTGAAAGAGGAGAGTGAAAAAGTTGGCTTAAAGCTCAACATTCAGAAAACGAAGATCATGGCATCTGGTCCCATCACTTCATGGGAAATAGATGGGGAAACAGTGGAAAAAGTGTCAGACTTTATTTTTGGGGGTTCCAAAATCACTGCAGATGGTGACTGCAGCCATGAAATTAAAAGACCCTTAGTCCTTGGAAAGACAGTTATGACCAACATAGATAGCATATTCAAAAGCAGAGATATCACTTTGTCAACAAAGGTCCATCTAGTCAAGGTTATAGTTTTTCCAGTGGTCATGTATGGATGTGAGAGTTGGACTGTGAAGAAAGCTGAGCACCAAAGAATTGATGCTTTTGAACTGTGGTGTTGGAGAAGACTCTTGAGAGTCCTTTGGACTGCAAAGAGATCCAACCAGTCCATCCTAAAGGAAATCAGTCCTGAATATTCACTGGAAGGACTGATGCTGAAGCTGAAGCTCCAATACCTTGTCCACCTGGTGCAAAGAGATGACTCAATTAGAAAAGACCCTAATGCTGGGAATGATTGAGGGCAGGAGGAGAAGGGGACGATTGAGAATGAGATGGTTAGATGGCATCACTGACTCAATGGACATGGGTTTGGGTGGACTCTGGGAGTTGGCGCTGTGGTTCATGGGGTCACAAAGAGTCGGACATGGCTGAGCGACTGAACTGAACTGCAATATATGTTAACCATAACTGAGTTTTTTTTTTAATTGAGATTCATGACAACAATAAAGAAAATTATTGACAATAACTGAACCCATAATGTAGAATGAACTATATTTAACACATTATATTGCATGCATAAATTGAATCTTATGCATGCATACATGAAACACCTAGAAACAAGGCTCAGATATAACCAAGATGAGATCCTTGGGCTTCTTACCATTTCTTTCTAGCAATGAAAAATTAAAAGAAAAAAATGAACCCAATTTTGACCCTGATTCTCCTATTCTGTCATTATTTGGATTGTCATCATTGGCTGACTTAGTCTGTGCTCTCTCTTTCATGCTGATTGGCCTTAATGCAATCATGTCCCTGCATATGAACAGATGTACTAGTTGAAAGAATTCTTCATCTATTTGCAATCATTTGGAGTTTAGATAGCCTTTTTTTTTTTTTTCCCCAGCTGAATCTCCACAACTTGTATTTCTGTTCTTATTTACTACTATATGCAGCCCTGCAAAGGCTGGACATGTGAAAGTGCTCCATCTCTATGAATGGGCCTATATTTAATCTGATTACACAGTTTCTTCTTATCTCAACTATAGTAGCCCCTCAAAATTGGAATTAGGCACCTGTCTTAGGTTTGTGCATCACATACTCTACTTGTCCTTTTACAGTGCTTATCAAACTGTATTGTAATGAACTATCTACTTATTTCTGTTCTCCACTAGATTGTAAGCTATCTTTAGTTATTCATTCATGCAACCAATGAGTTAATTGTTTTCCTGTGGCTTCACGTACCAACTATCTGTTGAGCATCCACTGTGTACAAGATGCATCTCTCCCTCTCATACAATACACTTACGATCAAGGCAGGCATTTTTCTTGCACATTTCTTGTATTATGCAGCCATTGAGCCTATAGTGTAATAGGGTAGGCAGACAATTAAACAGATAAAATGCATGAGCATTAAATGTGATGAGAGAAAGAAAGGTATATGTTAATATGGAATTAATTAAATCTGGGAGTGAGGCAGGGGGTCAGAGAAGAATGGTCTGTGAAAGTGACTTTTGAGCTGAAATCTGAAAGGTGGCTGAGTTCATCAGGAGAGGTGGAAAAAGAACATTCTAGGTTACAAATCAATAGGCTCAAGATTTTAAGGCAGAATGGAATAGGGTAAGTTTTAGCGGCTTAGTGGTAAAGAATCTGCCTGCAATACAAGAGATGTAAGCTCCATCCCTGAATACGGAAGATCTAGAGAAGGAAATGGCAACCCACTTCCAATATCTTTGCCTGGGAAATCCCATGGACAGGGGAGCCTGGTGAGCTATAGCTCATGGGGTCGCAGAATCAGCCACAACTCAGCGACCAAACAACAACAATAATGAAATGCAAGAAGAGCACTGTGTTTGGGTCACAGTGAAGAGTGTGGAGCGGTAGATAACGCTGGATAAACAGCGATGGAATGAATTGTGCAGGGCCTTCGAACCCATTTTAGAGGTGTTAGCTTCTGTTCTAAGAGCAAGAAAAACCCACTGGGGCTTTTTAAGGAGGGGGACCACTTCGGTGTGGAGGATGAATTGTATGGGACCAGAGAAAGTTTTTTTTTTTTTTTTTTTTACGTCAAAACTCCTTTTAGAAACCTCGCGTGGCAGGCGTTCCTGAAAGAAATTATGGGTCTTCATTGCTTCGTGCAAGCTGTTTCCAGTAGTGAAGAGCAGGCACTACTCTGTTGTGCGTGTAAGAGCTTCTCATTTTGTTTCGGTGGCTGCTCCTGTTGCAGCATGCAGGCTTCCGTAGTTGCAGCTCATGGGCTTAGCAGTTGCGACACACAGACTTGGTTGCTCCTCGGCATGTGGAATCTTCCTGGACCAGGGATCAAATTGGTGTCCCTTGCATTGCAAGGCAGATTTCTTAGCCACTGATCCACCAGGGAAGCCCAGGAATGTAGTTTTAAGTCTCTGGAGTTTGAGGAACGCCTGGAACATTCAACTGGAGATATTTAATAGGTAGCTGGTTACATGGGCTATAGCTCAGGCATATGGGGGGAAAAGAACATATAGATGAGAGTTGAACCCCAGATTGTGCCCATGAGCAAGTGAGCAGAGTCCTAAGGAATTGTGCTTAGAGAAACATGGGTATTTAGAAGCAGGTGAAGTAAATGAGAAGAAGACTGCAAAGAGGTTGGAGGAGAAATAGGTCTTGGAGTTTTAAGAGTCAAGGAAGGAGAGAATTTCAAAGACAAGAGAAGAATTAGTCAGAAGGAAGGCAGTAGCTTTAGAAGCTGGATTTTTTTTTTTTTTAATCTATTTAAATGCTTCTATGAGTGGCACCAGGAGATGCAGGTTTTGATCCCTGCGTCAGGAAGATCCCCTGGAGGAGAAAATGGCAATCCACTCCAGTATTCTTGCCTGGGAAATCCTATGGACAGTGGAGACTAGTGTGCTACAGTCCATGGGGTTGCAAAGAGTCAGACGCAACTGAAGTGACTGAGCAGGAGCAAGCATGAGAGGACGGAGAATTACCAAGTGGCTCCTGCAGCAATCCAGGCAAGAGTGATAGCGTTTAGACTGAAATTCCAGTAGAGATAGGACAGGAATGTCCAGAATGGTACGATGAAATGAGGGCCATGTAGCTTTCTGCAAAGAGAATTAAATCTTCCCAGAAGGAACTGGTTTTGAATGATGAACTTTACCTAGAGTGTCCCCACTATGTCCGGGCCATCACTGCATCTCCACCCCCTGGCACAATGCGTGGCATGTGGTAAATGCTTGATTCATGCTTGCGCAAGGAAAGGCAGAAGAAAGGAAGAAGGAAGTGAATAATCTTTTCAGGCTTTTTGTGGAAAGAAAAATATCTGCAAAGGATTCTTCACCACCATTCAAAATTCACAAATCCTATGTTGACCTTTGACAAGAAATAACTTTTAAATTGAACGCCAAGATTTATTTTTGTAGTGACTGCTTTTTCTATTGGGCTGAAAGGGATGCTAAGGCCTGATCTGGGTTCCATGGGAAAGAAAGTTATTCCCCTTTAATACTGTATTCCATTCATATGCACAATAGAGAAGGGGGTGGATGAGTGTTACATACAGCTTCTTCTATAAGTTATGCTCTAATTACGTGTGTGGCATTGTGATGGAAGCTATTTACTTTCTCTAAAAGTTTTTTCTGCTTATCTATTTTATGCCTACCTATACCTGTGTTGTTGTTTAGTCTCTAAGTTATATCTGACGCTTCTGTGACCCCATGGACTGTCACCTGCCAGGCTCCTCTGTACATATAATTTCCCAGACAAGAATACTGGTGTGGGTTGCTATTTCCTTCTCCAGGGGATCTTCCTGACCCAGCAATGGAACCCACATTTCCTGTACTGGCAGGTGGGTTCTTTACTACAAGCCACTAGGGAAGCCCTGTACTTGTGATACATGTGCTCAGATAACACACACACACACACACACACACACACATTCAAACACACTTACATACATATTTTGATATTGTTATGTTTCTGTCTCAGCTAAAATCAACACTATTAAGAAAATGATGGTTCAGTTTATAAGAGTGATTTTTCTTTGACCACCTGTTGCATTCACTCTTTATAATGGACTCAAAAGACAAATGGTTAACTCTTTTTTAATGGTAAAATGAAAACTGGGACAGATTCAAGGATCCCTGCACTTTATCATTTTCCAAAAGCACTATTTTGAGATTGAGATCAATGTCTGTTTGCTCCACATCCCTACTCCGCTGTTAATCAATTGCCCCCTTTTCCAACAAGTTTTATTTTTTTCCTACCTCCATAGGAACTTCCACTTTACCAATGACTTGAACTTAACTCCTTTCTTTAAGTGTATTGAATCTCAGACTTACTCCGTGGTGATGTAAGACTGCTGAAAAAGGATTTCTTTTCTCTTTCACCTTTTGTCTTCAGGGGTCTCTAAAGAATTGAGAGTGTATTTGCTCTCCCCCACAAAGTTCAGAAGTTCAGACTGCCATCTGAACCTTTGAGTACATTCTATCAACATAGCTAACATACAGAGTTAATTCCCTCTGCCATTAAAAGATGACATTAATTGCTCTCAAATTCCCAAATGCAAGAAGACTAAGCAGAAACGTGCAAAGCTAATCCCTATTCATCCCAAGATACCAAAATCCACCAGGAAATCCCAGGAAAAAACATTAAGCCCTTGGCAGGTTCTCTTTGCCCCAGGACAGCAATGTTGAGCATCAGATAATGCAGTTTAGTGCAAGGATGTGCTACTGTACTACTGCCTTTTTCTGGGAATATATTGCTACTTTACAGTGTAGAAGAATAAGAGTGAATGAATATTTATTTGAATAAGAAATAACAGAAAACACATAGTGAAATAAAATAAGAAGCAAGATACTAGAGGCTTCTAGTGCTTACCTTTCTCTGGTTATCCTCTTCTTCCTGGCACCAAGAGGGAATTTGTACTTCTCTGTCTATACAATTAGGTTGAACCATATGACGACTTCCTGGGAAAATACCATGAAAGATATGATATGTGTGGTGGCTTCTAGGCTAGAACTTTTAGTTGCTGCTCAGAGCATTCCCCCTCCCACTGCACTGACCAAGACACCACTTGTTACAGCTGATATAACTACAGTATGGTGGAGACTAGCTCATCTGAGAACGCCAAGTGATTGCATGGGCCACAGTTGCTCTAGAGAGTCATCAGAACATCGCAGTAGAATTTACATGAAGTAAATTTACAAGAAGTAAATGTTTGCTGTGCTAAACCATGGAAATTTGAGGTTTGCTCCCATTGCATGACCTGGTCTGTCTTGCTAATGCAGCAACCTCAGGGGAATTGCTAATTTTGTATCAAGGGTAACAGTACTATCAAGTTTGGGATGGTTGCAGCCAATACCAAAGAATTATGAAAAGCTAAAATAAATGATGTTGATCTACATCTATTCCCCTGATTATGGCTTGGTTCTGCCTGGGTGAGTCTGGGTTTGGAATGAACTACCCTGCATGTAGGAGTGGTCTCAAATACACTGTATCAGTTTTTTAAAGCCAAGTTTATTGAGATATAATTCATAAAGTTCACCCTTATAAAGCACATAGTTTTAAAAATCTTGATGACTGTATAGCTGTGCAACCACTGCTTCCATCATGATATAGACAATTTCAATTCCCTCTGTACTCTTTTGTAATCAGTCTTCGTCCTCTACACCCAACCCAGTAATCAGTACTCTGATTTTATGTCCCTCTAATTTTTCTCTTTCCAGATATTTATAAAAAAGGAAACACACAGCATAGAAACCTTTTTTGGTCTAACTTCTTTCAGTTAGCATAATGCTTTCGATATTCACCCATGTTGTGTTAATAGTTCATCTAATTTTGTTACTGAGCAGCGTTTCATTTTATGAAGCCACTATAATTTGTTTATGAATTTGTTTATAATTTGTTATGAATATCCAGCTAATGGATATTTGGGTTGTTTTTAGTTGGGAGTACTTATGAATTAAAGAATTCATGGACATTTATATACAGGTCTTTGTGTGAATATGTGTTTTGTTACTTTTAGATAAATATTTGGAAGAGATATTGCTTGATAATAAGGTATATTCTTTATTCAAAACGTTTCAAAGTTATTCCATTTTGCATTGCCACTAGTGACATGTATGAGTTCCAGATTTCACATCCTCACTGTACTTTGTATTATCAGTTTTAACAAGTTTATCCACTGTAGGATGTGTATGATAATATCTTAATTTTTAATTGGCTTTTCCTTAATGAATAATGGTGATGAACATATTTCCAGGTACTTACCATTTAAACTCTTCCTTGGTGAATTGTTTATTCAAATCCTTTGCTTGTTTTTCATTTGGTTCTAGGTCTTCTTCAGTTAGAGTAGTCTAGATTTCCTGGAGGATATATTCTATACACAAATCCCTTATCAACTATGTCTTTACTGCATCATATTTTTAATCAGATATATTCAGGCTGAAAGGGTGTTCTGAAGGATGAGATTAAATATTCCTCATTCTTTTCTCAGACTGACTCTCTAACCCTGCTGATTTGAGAAAAAATGAGGAGTATTTTGTTCCTCTGCCTTTCTGGAACTATGGGGAGAACATTGGATAGAGGCACTATTCATGGCCTCAAGTTTTCCTGTGACTTCTTCATCTCCTTTTTCTTCCCTGCCACTTTGAGGCAGCATCCAACCACATGCCCCAAATCTCTCAAGACTTTGTCCCAAGGCACAGTGTCTTTAAGACTGATTTGATAGGCACTATTTTGTATGATTGTATGATTTTAAGATTTTAGCATTTCCTCCCACTGTGACATCTTACATTATTCTCAGCTTAATAAAATTATATTTACTCATGATGGATCCTTGGGGATGGGGAGGAAACCTTAGTAAATAGAAAAGAAATTGTTTGTTCTGCTGGAAGTTTATCCTGCAATATTAATTTACATTGGTTATTTTCCTTAGTGTCAGAGGATTTCATCACTAAAATGACTTACAATAATGAGAAAGCAGAGTCATTCATGTTTATTTTTCTTTCTCAAAGATACTTTGTAAATTCATTCTAAAAATTTTAGTAACCTTATTTTCTATATTAGTTTTTATTTTTTTCACAGATTTTTTTCTATGTTTGAAACTTACTACCTCTTTCAGGTAAATAACTTGTTAACAAAGAAGATCTGACTAATACTAACCTCATAATTTTTCATATAACATATGTATTTTTGCTCATTATCTTTTGGGTTAGGAAAAACTCCACTAGAGAAGTTCATTTTAATAATATCATTGATAATATTTGCAAAGTACAATTACCTAGCATTTCTTATTTACTAGATGGCTTCTCTGGTGGCTCAGCAATCAAGAATCTGCCTGCAATGCAGGAGACACTGGCAGATGAGGGTTTGATCCCCTGGTCAGGAAGATCTCCTGGAGAAGGGAATGGCAACCCAATCCCATATTCTTGCCTGGAGAATCCCATGGACAGAGGAGCCTGGCAGGTCACAGTTCATGACACTGAAAAAGAGTCAGACACGACTGAAGCAACTGAGCATGCATATACAATGTGCTCAAGAATATAAAAGGAAAAGTATTCATTGTATAGAATTTGAATATCATCAATCCTTCAGTGGAAACCTGCTTCCATGAGGGAGCACTACATTCTTTTCACCCTGCTTGATTCATATCACATGAAATTATCCCTTTTGCCTTTCTATTATTCATACAACGATTTTTAAGTTCTTTATACTGTGCCAACAAAATTCATTTCCATTGTCAATATGATTTAATATAGAATGAAAGTAAATAGTTGTTGAAATAGAACTTGTAAAATGCAAAAGGAAGTTATGATCCCCAAAGCCAATAAAGACAAACCAAGAGATGAAACGTAAGGCTTGCAGAAAATCTCTGGGGTTCAAGTGTTTTATTTTTTAACAGAGTAGAGGAAATTATAAGCAGCTTCTCTGGTTTAGAACACTGGAGCCTTTAAGGAGTTAGGTCAAAAATCAGATGAAAAGGGACATAAGAGAAGTACAGCAGTAGCAGTTTTACTGCTTTATAACAGTAGTACTCACCATTTATTGAACATTTACTACATGCTAACCCTCATTCTTTGTGCTTTACACATATTAACTACAGGTGGTTGCTGACTTATAATGATTCAACTTAGAATATTTCAACTTTATAGTGGTTCAGTACTGATATGTATTTGGTAGAAATCATATTTTGGATTTTTCTCTGGCTAGTCTATATGGTAGAGTATTCTCTTGTGATGCTGGGCAGTGGCAGCAAGCTACAGCTCCCACTCCGCCATGATATCTCTGAGGATAAAGAATCATTACAATCATTTTATACCAGTGTAACCATTCTGTTTTTCACTTCCAATACAGTAGTCAGTGAATCATAGTAGGCTTTGTGTTAAGTGATTTTGCCAAACTTTAGGCTAATGTAGGTGTTCTGAGTACAATTAGCAGACTACAGTAAGATGTTTTGTAAGTTAGTTGTGTTGACCTAAAAGAAGTAGACTGCCAGGTATTTTTCCTGGCAGCAAAGATGGGTTTATTCAGGATCAGCAGAGAATTGGAACTTGGAATCTTCAGGTATAATGAGCCATGTACAAGTACCTGCACACCAAGGGAATCAGAAAACTTTGATCAGGTGTTACGGTTTTAGCTGCTTTTTCTCACTCAATGTCAGGAAGGATGTTTCCTGGGTGTACTGTCTCATTCTGGAGGAAAAGTACACAGATTGGAAACCTATTGAGGTCTTATTCAAGTAAAAATGCAAGTTTTGAGGGAGAATTCTTAGGCATTTTTTATCTAAAAATATGTTTTAAAGTGTCTATCTATGGGTTAGGATCATAGACATTGGAGATCATCTGAAGCAGTATGTCATCATCGAAAGTTTGGTGACAAACTCCTAATGGGCCTCATCTGGATATCTTGGGAAAGTTGTCTCTTAATATATTACCTGCTTCAATTCCAGAAAATCTTTACTTTCAGGTTACCAAATGATCCAGCTCAAGTGCCTCAACTAGCAGATCCAGGTGGAGTTCAACTGTTTTCTTTAGATATACCACTTAGATAAATCCAAAGGTCTAATCCTTGGAGTTTGGTGGCACAACGGTTTGTTAACAGTACCCATTATGGGTCTTTCAGTGAGGCTGAAGTGAGTTAATGTGGAGGTGTTTTTCTCAATAGATGAAACCTCTAGGTTATAAGGTGTGATGCTTAAGATCTTCATCTCCTGAGAATGCACTGTGAAAAGATTGCTCTACCAAATCATGATATATTTTTTATGACTTATTTTAATAGAATTATTTAATTTGTTTTTATTTTAACTAGTGTTCTATTTAATTAGCCCTTTACAATATAACGGCATCTCTCCTTTTATCAGTTGTGGGTCAAAAGAAGCCAAGTGCATTGGGTGTCCTATGATTAATTCAAAGGATAAGAATTTATGAATTCCAAAAGGAGTGGATCTGAGATTAAGAAGAACTAACAACACTTTTAGCCAAAGTATTTGGAGGACCTTTACAAATTTGTCAATTGAGTCTTAATAATGCAATTAGTGTATGCCTGGCCAGTAAACTTTATTTTTCAATTACTATGCAGTTCTAGAGGAGTTCCCTGGGGATACTCAATATTTTCCAAAAGAACTTTAGCCACAAAAGAGGTAGTACCTTATCTGCAAGGGAAGACTTTAACCCAGTATGAGTACCTTTTAGGTTATGACCAAAGAATATTTATATCCATTAGATATAGGAATTTGCATGAAATCCATTTGCCAGTCCTTGAATGATCCATTGTGCCCTCAGTTACTCAGTCATGTCTGACTCTTTGCAACCCTATGGACTATAGCTTGCCACGCTCCTCTGTCTGTGGGATTCTCTAGGCAAGAGTGCTGGAGTGGATTGCCATTTCCTCCTCCAGGAGTTCTTCCTGACCCAGGGACTGAGCCAGCATCTCCTATACCTCCTGCACTGGCGGGCAGATTCTTTACCACTGTGCCATCTGGGAAGCCCTGAATAATCTATTAGCTAGTTTAAAATGCTTCGTGTGCAGTATGAACAGACTCCCTTGGGTTAAACTTCAGGCAAATCGGACAAGTGTGGTAGTCATTTTCCGCAGCCTTGTTAATGTTTTTTCACCAATATTCACACATGAAAGCTATCATTTTGCCTAGTCCAGTGAGTTAAAGCATGTTCTGTGGTGTGGGGTGGGAATTTTAGTCTTTGGTAGCATAAGGTTGTTATTTGGTCCAAACCAGAACTTTCTCATTTTATTAACTCAACAATTGATTTTCCAATCTTGTTTTTCCTTTTCTGTTGAGTTTCTATAGTCAGCTTTTCTAAATTATAATTTGGGGAAATATCCCTTTACACCAAGAGTAAGGTTTGGCTGCTGTTGGTCACTTTAAGGGCAGCGCTCCTTATGGAAATGTCAGCAAGGTGGTTTTCCTTAGCTTCCAAAGAGCCAAGTGTAGAATGCCCTGGAATCTTAATAGCTAAACAGCAGGTAAAATATTACATCTAATAATTTCGGAACATAGGGGCCATCTTTCGCTTTATTTCCCCTGGAAGTAAGTAAGGAACATTGCTTTCACAACATTCTAAAATCATGAGCTACTCTGAAAGTATATCTACTATCAGTATAAATATTGGAAGTTTTGCCCTTGGCTAAAGCACAAGCATATGTAAGAGTATATATTTCAGCCTGTTGGGCCAAAGTAGTCATCGCTTGATAATATTAAAGAGTTATGATAGCATCCCGAGCACAATATTGGCCACTGCCACTTTTTAACGAATAACCATTCATGAACCATGAGAAGTCAGTGTTATTCAGGAAATTTTTCTATAGACCATCATGAGGAGTCAAGAAGTGGTCCATCAGCATTAAGCAGCCATGAGAGACTTCCCTGGTGACAGAGAGTATCAGGGCTAAGATTATTAGAGTGTAAAAGAATTATGTGAAGAACAGTTCATAAAAGGACTTCATAGGAGATGAGGCAGCTGACTGAGAAATGTTGAATGTGGTGAGAATTCAGGAGAGCTTTTACCGAATGAGGTACCAAAAAGGTGTAAGGAGATTCCACAGCAATTTTCTCAGTGGTATTACCAAAAAGACTGCTGTGCTAGCTCTACGGCAAGAGGATAGCCCCACACCACCATATCAAGATATTGGCTATAACATCCTATGAGTTGATGTTGGTGGTCCCCACATTTTGGGCTTCCCTGGTGGCTCAGATGGTAAAAAACAAAACAAAAAAATGGCTCAGATGGTAAAAAAAAAAAAAAAATCTGCCTGCAGTGCTTGCTGGAGACCAGGACTCGATCCCTGGGTCAGGAAAATCCCCTGGAGAAGGGATTAACTACCCACTCCAGTATTCTTGCCTGGAGAATCCCATGGACAGAGGAGCCTGGTGGGCTACAGTCCATGTGGTTGTAAGAGTTGGACATGACTCATGTTTTGAGATGAGTAGGCCAATGGCATTCTCTTTCCTTTCATATAAAAAAAAGGAGAAAGGGAATCTAATAATTGGGATGCCTGAGAGCAAATGGGTTCATTAAACTCTCCTTAAGATCTTGTGGGAGCCTTGGGTTTGAACCCTGCATCAGGAAGATTCCTTGGAGAAAGAAATGGCAACCCACTCCAGTACTCTTGCCTGGAAAATCCCATGGATGGATGAGCTTGGTAGGCTACAGTCCATAGGTTGGCAAAAAGTCGGACACAACTGAATGCCTTCTCTTTAAGACCTTGATGACTAGGTTGTCTTTTTTTTTCCCACAAAATTGGGTCTGAGTTGCTATTTTTTAGTAAAACTTATAGACATTTGACTGTAAGAAAGAAAGTTGGAAACAAATTTTATCAGTAACCAAGTAGCCTGAGAAAACTTCAATTTGGCACTTAGTTTTGGGCTTGGGGAAACTTAGGATACTATGAAGTTTATCTAAATATAATTAGCCCTTCTAGTATCAGATGGCCTAAATATCAAACCTAGGTTTGGGCAAATTGCCATTTTTCCTTGGTGAGTTTGTGTTCTTACAAGGCTAAAAGTTTTAGCAATTGGATGCTCTCTTCTCATAAAGAGGCCTGAGAAGGAGAGAAAAGAAGCAAATCATCCACATATGGCAACAGAGTAGAACCTCTAGGGAACTTTAAAGCATCTAGATCAGCCTTTAGGATTTGGGAGAAATACGAGGACTTTAAGTAATATCCTGAGGCATTACTGTTCAAGTAAATTGTTTTTCTTCCCAAAGGAAGACAAAGAAGTATTGGCTGGCTTCAACTGGAATACTGAAGAATGTACTGCATAAATCAAATATAGTAAAGAATTTACTTCCTGTGGGAATGGGTGTTATTGACATGCGAGGGTTAATAACAACAAGGATAAACCTCCGTCCTCAGCCCTTAGGTTTTCTTCCTGGTAAAACAGGAATTTTACAGGGGTAATAGTACCCTGTAGTACCAGGAGTAATAAGGCCTTGAGTCCTATAATCTTCTATCATGGGCTTTATGCCTTGAAGGGCTTCTTTACTTACCAAGCATTGATTAATTCTGAGAAGAGGTTTTAAGAAATTTATGTGAATCTTGAGGGGAGGTGAGCTGTGAATTTTACCAATACAAGTGGAGATTTTGCCCATAATAGAGGTGATAGTTAATTCAGTAGGGGAAAATGATCAGTATTTCCAGAATGTCAGAGACAGAACAAATAAAAGATGTCAGAGGATCTTTCAATTTACTTGGTGGGTTGCTTTGATGACTACTTCCAATTCTAGAATTATTTTCTCATTTTGCAAGAAAGAGATTTCATTATGATACTTATAAATCTTGGCCTAATAAGTGGCTAATCACTGTTATTTATGCTATTCAATGTAAAACAGATAATTTCTATAATTTAACTTCATTTATGGATATCACATACATTTCTCTGTCAAACTCTGTTACAAAGCAACTCAATTTCTCCTTTCTGATTGAAAAAAAGACAAACTCCTGCCTATTGTTGAATAACAGAGAGATAATTGGAAAGCACATTCTGAGCTGTATTCTATCTTGTTACCTGGTCTGGTATTTTGGTCGGGGTCATCTAAAACTGTGTATACACTAGGGAAGTGTTCCATTTATTCATTATTCTAAAACTGAAAGAAAACATTTTAAAATAATATTTTCAGGGCACAAGAGTTAGCCAAAGAAATCAAAGATATGTTTAGATAAAATTTAGTGTTTCTCTATAATTTCTGAGTCCCATCTAGTTTAATGTGGACCAGTAGTTCTCATTAAAAACAGTGCCTTGACTATGAGGACATGTAGCAATGTCTAGAGACCTGATTTACTGTCATAACTGAGGGACGTGCAATGCATCTAGAGAGTAAAGACCAGGAATGTTGCTAAACCTCCTACAATAAATAGGCTTTCCAGTCCAAAATGTCAATTGTGCCAAGGCTAAGAAATCTTGGGGTAAATGAACTGCTAATGAAGACAATAATAATAATATGTTAACATGATTACATGAGTACATGAATACAAAATGAAGGTAAGTAGATAATTATTAAAATAAGTTTTTAAGCATACCAAATGTTACATCACAGATTGTTTACCTCTTCAACATTTAAGATTCATTTAGGACACAGAGAGGATGAGTAGTTCTAAATCATCTATTGTGGTGAGTTGAACAGTGGTCCCCCAAATGATACATCCACTTGGATCATGTGGATGTGACATTATTTAGAAAAAGAATCTTTGTAGATGTAATTAAGTCAAAACATCCTAAAATGAGAGCGTCCTGAATTAGTTTGTCCCTACATTCAATGATCGCTGTCCTAATAACATACAGAACAGGTCAAAAGACAGGGGAGAAATCTCCATGTAGACAAGGGCAGAAGCTGGAAATATACAGCCACAAGTCAAGGAAGGCAAGGAGTCACCAAAAGTTGAAAGAGACAAAGAAGTTTTCTCCTCTAGAGTCTTCTAAAAGAACACAGCCCTGCTGACACCTTGGATTTCAGACTTTGGCCTCCAGAACTGTGAAAGAAAAAAAAAAGAAAAAGACTACTTCATGGACACAGGAGGTCTGGAATAGTTGAAAAGATCAGAGTGGACCTATCAGAGCTCATTAGCCCTGCCAATAGAATGGGCCAAAAGGACAACTAAGCCAAATCAGTCTCCCTGGGAGCCCTCTACTGGACATTATGTTCAGCCAGACTAAACTGGCCATGAGAGATGAGCTCTATATAGACTCTTGTCCAAAAGCCAAGTTCAGAACCAAAATACACTTAAAAGGTCAAGGCCAGCAAGGTGAAGTTTGTTAGAACATTTACCCAATGGACTGTATTTCATCTTGAATGTGAAGAACATAGCATAGTTTGTAGCACATCCAGACAAAAATAAGCCCTATTGCAAGAGAAGTCTTTGAGGATTACCTCTGATCTGTTTTCCTCTTTTTCGAACACCAGAATTATGACTCCAACCATGGAACGTCTACTATGTCCAGGATTCATTTATTCAGCAAATACTCATTCAGCCTATTGTTCTAGATATCTGTCCATAATGCAGGACTTTATGAAGTGGACAAATGGATTTGCTGATAGTGACTGACCTGAAGATCAATAGTAAGAACTATATTGAGCTGATCAGGCCTCCTTAGACATGAGAAACTTTATACAAAAGTCAAATATGGGCATTGGAGTTTGGCAGTCTATTTCCTGTGGGATAAGAAGTTGGTGATAATTTTTAAGAGCATGGTTGAACAAATAGTATTTTTTTCTATTACCCTTTGCCTTACAAAGTCAGTCTTGAGATTTGTGTAACTTTCTTTAAAGATCTTATTATTAATCTAAGTTATGCTTCTTACACCCTTATTCCAAATACAGTTTTTAAGCCCATATCTCTGGCTTCAACGTGGCGCTAGCGGTAAAGAACCCGACCGCCAATGTAGGAGAGGTAACAGTCGCATGGCGACCCACTGCAGTATTCTGGAGATCTCATGGACAGAGGAGCCTGGAAGGCTACAGTCCATAGGGTTGCAAAGAGTCAGACACCACTGAAGTGACTTAGCAAACGTGCCCTTGATTTTTACTGAGAATTTGTTTTCCTTCAATACTTCTTAGGGACTTCTGGTTGGGGCTAAGATGAATACTCAGTGCTACACATACTTTATTTGGCAGCTGTCAGATTAGTATTCTTGTCTCTGGAGTGGTATGGAAAGGGTGCTTGAAATCTTCTTTTGTGGGAAAGTTACTCCTTGCTCAGAAAGTGATTACCAAACAGATTCACTGTTGGTTAAAATGTTGGGTGCCATGATACTTCCTGTTAAACAAAATTAACTTTCCCCTTTGCATCAGCTTATCAGGATCAGAGTTCAATGGTGATTTGGGCAGAAGCAGTACCAGCTTAGTCAGTTCATAGCTCACAGTTTTTGTGTGAGATAAAAAGCATCATTATGTCTTTGGGAGTGACACAAAGGGTTGTGTTTTAGGAAATCTTTGCTAACTTGATTAAAATATTGGGAATATATTCCATAATTTTAACTTTTAAAAACTCATTGGTCCACATATTTAAAAAGTCAAAACAGTCTTCTAGGATAGTTACATATCCTTACAACCTTACCAGCTCTTATAGTGAAGTATCTTAGGCTTGTTGCCTATGGAGTATTTTCCTTTCATTAGCTGAAAGTAGCCCCTTATTGCTGTTGTTTAGTAGTTAACTTATGTTCAACTCTTTTGCGACCCCAGGGACTATAGCCTACGAAGCGCCTCTGTCCATGGGCTTTCCCAGGCAAGAATATTGGAATTGGCTGCCATTTCCTCCTCCAGGGGATCTTCCTGACTCTGGAACCGAACTGCGTCTCCTGCATTGGCAGGCAGATTCTTTACTACTGAGCCACCAGGGGGATCAATTATTTATACACCACCATTTCCCTCTTCCTTGTCTTGCCTGCTTTGGACTTAACTTTCTGGTTTTTCATCACTACCTTCAAGGAGTGGAAAGAAAATAAAGCTGAAAGACAAACCAGGTAAATTTACCACTGAATTTAACTTGAAAGATGTGGAGACAGAATCAAATTTAATAGCTAAAATAGAAAGCTATCTCTGGCTTGATTTACCCATGCTGGCTCTGTCACTCATTAGTGCTGACACTCAAGTTGATTGTAGTGAAAAGTGCCCTAATGTGCAGTTGAATTTTGAATCACTGTCTCCTGGGGTTAAGGCATTCTGCTGGCAAGCCCTGGGTGCATTTGTGGACAAACTCGGAAAATTGCTTCCTGAATATGGCATGGTAGGAAAGCAACACTGTTGTGTCATTTTGAAAATTCCTTCCAGGTTACTAAAATGTGCTTTGAAAGCATTTGCAAAACAAAAAATACATGCAAATCATACTATTTTTGTCAGATATCTCTGCCACAAAACCCAGTATGCAGTGCCTCATAAATTTCTTTCTGGTTAAAGAGCCATGGTTCTAATATGAAAAAAGATGAGTCCAACTCTTTAAGAGAGAAATAATTGGATTTCATTTACAAATGCTAATTAGAAAAGAATAGAGTATTAAGGGGCTTCTCAGGTGGCACTAGTGGCAAAGAACCTGCCCACCAATGCAGGAGACTTAGAGTGTGGGTTCGATCCTTGGGTTAGGAAGATCTCCTGGAGGAGGGCATGGCAACCCACTCCAGTATTCTTGCCTGGGGAATCCCATGGGCAGAGGAGGCTGGCAGGTTACAGTCCATGGAATCTCAAAGAGTCAGACACGACTGAAGTGACTTAACATGCATGAATACAGAGTATTAAAATCTTTTTCAATACTTCGATGTTGCAATGAGGAATCTTTAAAAGAATAGGTTACAAAAAAATCTGAGCTTCGGCATGTACCAGTTTCACTAGTTTGTAAAGAAGTACATACAATATAGCTGCCACATAAAGTATCCCAAGTAGAGAGCCACCATTTCTTCTCCTACTGCTAATAGATCACAGTGAGACTCTGAGAAGCAGTGTGCTATCTTCCTAGCCCACGCCCTTAATGAACAACAATAGCTAGGCCTTAGAGTAAATGAAGGGTTCCATTTAAGAGAATTTTCAAAATGATTGAGATTTATTGCTTTAAGCTAAAACTTTAAAAGATGTTAGCCATTTCACTAGAAATTTTGCAGAAATAAATGATAATCCACAGTGTTTTCTGCAACAATAAATCTAACTGCAGTGGACGTATAGTAAACATTTTAATAATCAGTGATTAAAGCAGGCTGTAGTGTGGCCCTGCCCTGGGGAGACTGAGGTGTGAAGAATAGCATTTCTGACACCCACAGATTGGACTTCCCTGATGGTCCAGTAGCTAAGAATATTTCTGCCGATGTAGGGGACACAGGTTCAATCCTTGGTTCAGGAACTAAAATCCCACATGCCTTGGGACAGCTAAGCCTAAATATTGTAACTATTGAAGCCCGAGTGCTCTAGAGCCCGTGCTCTGCAGTAAGAGAAGCCATGGCAATGAGAAGCTCATGGACAATAGCTAGAGAAGGCCTGCACGCCGAAATGGAGAACAAGCAAAACCAAAAATAAACAGAAGTTAATTAAATACTCACAGAATGAGAAAGTGGCTCAATCAAGTCCAACTCTTTCCAACCCCATGGACTATACAGTCCATGGAATTCTCCAGGCCAGAATACTGGAGTGGGTAGCCTTTCCCTTCTCCAGGGAATCTTCCCAACCCAGAGATTGAACCTAGGAGGATTCTTTACCAGCTGAGCCACAAGGGAAGCCCAATAAGACTGGGTGGGTAGCTTATCCCTTCTCCAGTGGATCTTCCTGACCCAGGAATTGAACCAGGGTCTCCTGCATTGCAGGCAGATTCTTTACCAACTGAGCTATCAGGGAAGCCCTAAATACCCACAGAGGCACTATCAATTTGACTTTAGTCATTTGCGTCACGAAAACTTGTGTGTGTGCTCAGTAGCTCAGCTGTATCTTAACTCTTTTTCAATCCCATGGACTATAGCCCACCAGGTACCTCTGCCCATGGAATTTTCCAGGCAAAACTACTGGAATGGGGTGCCATTTCCTCCTCCAAGGTAGCTTCCCGACCTAGGGATCAAACCCGCACCTCTTTCATCTCCTGCATTTGCAGGCATATTCTTTACCACTGGTGCCACCTGGGAAGTCACTCCACAAACACTTATTGAGCATTTATTATACTAGATATTATGTGAATTACTAGAACCACAAGACTGAAAAGATATTAACCCTGACCTCTAAAAGTTTACAGTCTAGTGGGAGATAATGACATGTAAAGACATGGCTTGTAATTACAATTTAGTCAATTCTTCTAAGAGGAACAAAAAAATGAAGCTTTCCTAGGAGACTCATGAAATAATTCTCTACATTTTATTTTATTAAACATATCTGTATTGCTTCTTCTGATTTTAGATGTAAAGCTGAAAACTTTACAAAATATGAAAAAATATAAAGAAGAAAATAAAACCACTTGTAAGCTCATTATTGAGCCACAAGCACCCATGACTTGTGGCTATCTTTTCTTCTGAATTGTTATGGAGATTGTTTATATCATGGGTGTGTTTTTTTCTTTTTCCCCCTCCAGGTTAGCATGATGCAGCCTACCTCTAATCTACCTATCTGTCCTGCCCACCTCATAAATTCCTGCTTTTTATCTCTATTGGTTGGGAAATCAGAAAACCAAACTTGTTCAGTTGGTATCTAAAAGAAGAGTAAATTACAGTGAGTGCAGGTCTGAGGGCCTCTTCTCAGAGAAACAGAGCATGAGTTTTAGCACATGGTTTCTATTTTGGATCCTCAGAGACCTTTTTTTCCCCTTGCTTCCTGGGTTTCAGCTGTGTTCCTGGTACTTGAGGTTATTGGATAGATGACCTCTCTATAAGCGAGCTGCTTTTTTCTAAATGTAGTTCCTGACTTTTAGAAACTAATGAGAATTTGGCGATGCCTGGCTATCAATAGCTTGTCACTATCAAGCGGGGAGCAAAAATGGCCTCAATTTTAAACCTCTCCTTCAGCCCAGGAAGAGCCTGACAATCTAGGCACAAAAGACAACGGGCTATTTAAATATGATGCTAATTATGATGTGTACCTTCATCTAGGGTGGCCAGATAAAATGTAAGAGACCCAGTTAAATTTGAATTTAAGTAAACAATTGGTAGTTTTTTAGTATAAATATGTCCCATGCAATAACTGGGATTCACTTATGCTAATATTGTGTGTGTGTATATATATACATATGTATATATATAATTTACCTAAAATTCAAATCTAACTGGATCTCTTATACTTTTATTTGCTACATCTATAGCAACTATACCTCAATCCTCTCCAGGTGCCCAGTTATCACAATTAGACCTTTCTCTTTCTTTCTCCTTATAAGGCTAGCCAGAGAGGCTCAGTTGAATTCAGTTGACTTCACTTTCTACTTGTTTATATTTCAAATGGTTTAAGATTTGTCTTAAATATATTTGTTTATGGAACAATATCTTTTAAATAAGAGAAATGCTTTAGCATAAATGCAGAGCCCTATCCTAAAACCGTTAAATTGAGGTCACAGCACGTGTGTGTGTGTGTGTGTGTGTGTATGTGTGTGTAGGCAAGCACACATTGAGATTTTAAAGGAGAAATTATTTTCCATTTTAACCTCATACTCTAAATCATAAAGATTTGAACAGAAAAAGTTTTGGACATTTCCAATGAAAGTTGAGTTCAAAATTATGGAGGAAATTACCTTTAAAAAAAGCTGTGTTTTTTCCAATGCCTTTTTAGTGATTCTAAATCATAGTTAAAGGAATGGACCTATTAATTCCTTTAAAGTTATTGCTAGCACTAAGCCAAGCGCATCGACAAGACTGATCTACTTTGCTTCCTGATGATGACAGTGATGATGGTGCTTTTTAGAAAATACTTTCTTTTAGAAATAGAGAATAAGAGATATGTTCTTATTTACTGTTTAAAACTCTGAATTATTCCTTTATATTAAGGCCAAAAAGCATGGGTTCTAGAGTTCAACCTGGATTAGAAGTCTATCTCTGACCCCTACTTACTGAGACTGGAGAAATCACTTAAATGCTTTGAACTCCAATCTCAGTATCTAAACAAGGGGGTATTAATACTGAGGATTTAAAAAGACGAGATGGGGTAACGTCCATGAAAGAATCTGGCCTTAGTGTGCATAAGTGCATGTGTGCTTGCTGTGTCATGGCTGACTCTTTGTAACCCTTTGGACTTTGTAACCCTCCCAGAGGAGCCCACCAGGATCCTCTGTCCGTGGAATGTCCCAAGCAAAAATACAGAAGTGGGTTGCCATTTCCTACCCCAGGTATCTTTGCAACCCAGGGATTGAACCTGAGTCTCTTGGGTCTCCTGAATTGTCATGCAGATTCTTTACCACTGGGTACCCAGTAGGTATCTTTCAATTCTTTCAGAGATATAATTTCTGTTATTACTAAAATGTTTGGCTATCAGAGGGGCATAAGTTTCCAAAGTTGGTCCCTACTTCTGGTGATAAATCTTGGACTGCATCACTCAAGTCCTCCTCCCCTCTTTTCCCTTTCTTCTATGTGTGAAGTTATTTTGAAGTCCTTATTAAACATCCCTTTTGCATCTTGACAAATGCCAAAGCTGTATATAGGGAATGGTTTTCTTTTTACTTCTAATCTATTAAATTACCCTACAGTTTATAGGACAGAGGTCATGTATCCAGGGCACTGTTATTTTGTATAACTTCTTATTTCTTCTAAAAAGTCTGTATCTACTTATTTTTTCCCCATTCTTGATGAAGGAAAAATATTACTGCCTGTTATCACCCAGAAAAGAATTCAGCCAATACTACAAAGGTTTAATATAAGGCTTTGAACTGAACTGAACTTGTTTATATTAAATATTAAATGAATAGATCTATAGTCTTCCTGGCTCTTCCAGCATCTGTTTTTACAATGCACTGCAGAAAACACTGGGTCATGTTTTTCAGTGAACAGCAGCATCTGTCACTTAAGTTCTCACTAGTGTTTCTCTTTTATTTGAGTTAGTCTCAGACAATGAAACCTGCACATGAAGTATCTTATGCATTTTGCTTCATATTACTTTTAAAATAGTAGCCCTCTGGCGTTGTATATTATATTAGTGATCATTTTATAAGGAACTATTGACTGAAACCATTCACCTTGGCCAGCCACCATGACAACCACTTGCCTGAGTTGTCTCACAATAGAAGGTCCCAATAAGGAATATGGTGCTGTAATCAACAGCTAACCAGAAGAATTCAGGCAGGGCCAAAAGATGGAGGAGCCAAGCAACCTCCCAGACTCCTTCTTGCTAGAATCCATCTTGGCTAAAAGACGTGCTTGTCATCAGAAAGGGCCCTAAGTTGAAATGGAAATGATCGGCGAGAGGCAACCCAGAAACCAACCTCATTATTATGAACAGTGAAGGTTGTGAGCCACATGGCAGAGCAGTTTTCTTGGGTTCCCTTTCTCTGGTACACCCCACCCAGGCTCCCCTTCCCAATAAAGTCTCTTGTATTGTCATCACACGTGTCTCCTCAGACAATTCATTTCGGAGTGTTAGACAAGAGCCCACTTGCAGGCCCTAGAAGGAGTCTTCCTTCCTGTAACAATTTCATCCACATTTGTGACCACTGGACTTCCCTGGTGGCTCAGACGGTAAAGCGTCTGTCTACACTGTGGGAGACCTGGGTTTGATCCCTGGGTTGGGAAGATCCGCTGGAGAAGGAAATGGCAATCCTCTCCAGTACTACTGCCTGGAAAATTCCATGGACAGAGGAGCTTGGTAGGCTACAGTCCATGGGGTCGCAAAGAGTCAGACACGACTGAGCGACTTCACTTTCTTTCACTTTCCTCTGCATAGGACCTGGAAGAAGAAAGGAAAGATCCATCCACCAAGAGAGTTCAGCCACTTCTGATTGGGGTGGGGGCAGAAGGGAGTGATCCCAAAGAAAGAGGAGAAATGTGGTCTAATCCAGCACTATGGAGCCAGCAATAGGGCCCAGGGGAGGGCGGGCAGGGGGTTAATGGCTGTGGGTATAGTTTGCCAGCTAATTATGGGAAGTGGACCAAACAATTCTAATTCATATGTTAATCAGGTGATCCATCAAAGTAAAAATTTGGAACTCAAGCAGCCTTGTTCTAGGACCCCAGGTTGAGTATACCAGAGAAGAAACATTTTAACCTTCATTTTGCTTTGAAAGGGTTTTGTCTTTGAATCACATTCTAAGGATATTAATTCTCCCGACAGAAGAAAAATCTTGCATTTTAGGCAATGCTGGTTGCAATTTCACTGACATTGGGATTCAAGATAGCCCATGTATCACTGGTGGGAAAGATGCTGCTGGAAGCAGAGTCTCAGCCTAGAAATGGTCTTGGTGTTCAGTCCTGGAATTTTGGCATCCTGGCTCTCTAGCTCTATGGGGGCGATTGAGAGTGTTGGAGAGCTGAGTGCCCTAACTCTTGAGGTGCAAGCAAAACTGCTATAGAAGCCTTTGCTAAGTCTAATACAGAATGGACATCCTTTATACTACTCATTGACCGTCCACTTTCAGTCATAAAGGCATAGGTCCAATTTCACCGACATCACATGGGGAGATTTTCCTGGTGGCTATGACAGCAGTCGTCATGGAAACAGTATTTTAACCTTAAAGTATTTCTTCCATGGGTCCAAGATCTAAAGATCAGAAAGTCCTGACTTTCTAGCCATGGCAGCAAGCAGCAAATACTAACAAGTGTCCCTGGAGATGTTAGAAATATTTGAGAAGGTAAACGCTACAAAGCACTTGACTTCTTGGAGTTAGGTAGAAGGATAGTTTGGGAAAATAAATGCAGAATATTAATATTAATGAGAAGATCTCTATAAATGGATGGAGTCAACAGTACTTGTGTAACATTTAAATATATTAATGTATTCCCACATGTTTATTAATGTCTTAAAGAGATAATATACATAAGATAGACATGGCCTCTAGCTTCCCTTGATGAAAATTTTAGTCTAACTCTTATATACTCCAAGGAAACTTTACTGTTTTGAAAGGATGTTTACATTAATTTAAGGCACTGAAGTTCAAGGACTTAAATAGAAACCTTGCAAATCTGTGTAATAGCTAAGCATTGATGAGACATTTAGTGTGTAAAAATACTAATGGTTGCTATTGTCTTCCAAAGATGATAATAAGGAGGTGGTTTCATTGATACTCTTGTCTATAAAATGGTCTTTCTCCTCCAAGTGAGCTGCTCAGCCTCTAAATTCTATCTCATAACTTTAGCATCCAGGAATGAAAGTTATACCTGGCCAGCCAGCCTGATAACTAAATCCACCTCAGCCATCAAATGAATAGTAGATAGTGCAATCAAATTATCCTCCCATCCAAAAGGCTGATGTTAGATATTTTCAATTCAAGAAAGATAGGTCAAATACTTTTCCAACTCCAGACTCTCATAAATAAAAAATCACTATTCCATTTTATGATAAATATGTTTGCTTAGAGTACTACCTACAATTTGAAATATAGCTTGGTCATTTGGATCCTCCATAATGGTATTATGCACACGTCAACACCTATCATGACAGGAATTCATAATCAGTCAAATAAAATAAATGGTTATTAGCACTTATGACATGTGAGATTCTATAGGCAGCAAGAATTTATTCATCCTTTCAAAGGGAGAAGCAGAATTAATATATGATAAGGTTCAGATCCTCAAACATTTTATAATTTTGTTAGGAAGATAAAATTAAAATACATGAAACAAGGGTAAAAGGCAACAATAAAGAGTAAATGTAAAAAGGCATATAATAAAATACTGAAGTATGGCAGGTGCTAAGGAGAAATCAGGTAAAACTGAAAGTAGCAATAGTTCAAGGATACTTCACAGCCTAGATTGCTGGGCCTTGAGAAAACATTAAGCATTTCATAGGTACAAATAAGCTTAGGAAATTGTAGTTGGGGTAAATAAGGTGCAGGCAGTGGTATGAACTTGCTGTGTTTCTGAAGCAGTGAGTAGATTGATCGACCTAGAATGGAAGATAAGGTAAGATCAGTAGGAAGAGTGGGTGCTTTAGGGAGGACTTGAGAGCTAAGCAGATGCTTGTTTTATCAAAGTATGGTTGATTTACAATGTTGTATTAATTTATGTTTCATTGCAAAGTGACTCAGTCATACATAGACACGCATATACATTCTTTTTCATGAAGGTTTATCATAGAATACTGAATATAATTCCCCATGCTATACAGTAGGACCTTGTTGTTTATCCATCCTCTACATGATCGTTTGTATCTGCTAATCCCAAACTTCTAATCCTTCCCTCCCCACCTCCTTCCCTTTTGCAACCACAAATCTGTTCTCTGTGTCTGAGTCTGTTTCTGTTTAGCAGTTCATTTGTGTCATATTTTAGCTTCTACATATAAGTGACACCTTATAATATTTGTCTTTGAATTACTTCACTTAGTATGATAATCTCTAGGTCCATCCATGTTGCCACAAATGACATTATTTCATTTTTATGGCTAATGTTCCATCCTACGTATATACCACACCTTCTTTATCCATTCATGTGTTGATGGACATTTAGGTTGTCTCCATGTCTTGACTATTATCAATAGTGCTAAGTAGCCGCATTTTAACATGGATAGTGGGTAATAAGCCACAGCAGATTCTGATGCAGAGGAAACATATGCTATCATTAGTAGTTGGAGAAAATTAATTTGATAACTGTGTGAGGGTTTGAGGTGAGAAGGACAAGTCAAGACAAATGGCATGCACAGCCACTGGTCAACACTGAGTCATTTTTTCCATATGTAAAATGTTAGGATTATCTGTAAGTGACTTCTTGACATGGATGGATCAAAGCACAAGTTAGGAAAGAATAAGTAAATGAACAATTCAGGGGTTGAGCAAGACTAGGGAGAATGATGAATTTGGGAAATGTGAGTTAGAAAGAGAAGACAGAATATGGAATGTCTGTATTTGGAAGGTCCTAGGTAACACATGCTTTATGTTGAGGGAACTATCTTGGAAATCCTGTTAATAAGCCATAATTGGAGGGCATTAAAAATTATTAGCAGAGCCCTGCCTCTGAATGACCTATATCACCCTGGTGAAATAAATACATTCATGGAGCAATGTTTAGAGAAAAGAGGAATATTGAGGTCAATGTAAAACCAAGTATCCAAAACAGGTCATTATCTGAGATCATTCTAGATCAACATGTGAAAAATGTACCATGTTCAAATTAGTATGCAAAATAAAGCACCAGTATGGAGTGAATTTATGTGATTATACCATGAATAATTCATTAGCATAAGCAATACAATTAGCTTCTTATTATATAATGATACAACTATTGCATTCATGTACAGTAAGCCTGACCCAAACTGTCATAATAGCGAGAAGTTTGAAAGCAGAACAAAGCCCTAAATGTCTCAAATCCAAAGGACAGAATGAAATTTGCTATTAATGGGACAAAAATGTGGTAAGTAGTCAGGACAAGTTCTTGTCTAAAATTGGTAAAGAGTGGTATAATTTATTTATTTATTTTTAATATGTATTTTTAATTGATTGATGGTTGCTTTACAATATTGGTTTGATTTCTGTCATATATCAATATGAATTAACCATAGGTGTGCATATGTCCCCTCTCTCTTGAATCTCCCTCCCTCCTCCACACATTCTACTCCTCTAGGCTATGATTTTTATATGAACACTTTATGAGACATCAGACAAAAATTACTTTTGTCAGTATGAAAGATAATTGGTGTGTTTGATGAATATATCTCAACATAGTTTACAAAATATTATGTGTAAAGCACCTGGTTAACAGTTGAACAGCTAGCTATTCTGAATAATTTGCATTTTATTTATTTTTGTATTATGTTTTTTTTCCCACTGAAGCATAGTTGATTTATAATGTGTCGATCTCTGCTGTACAGAAAAGTGACTCACTTGTACACACACACACACGCGCATACATATACATTCTTTTTTATATATTCTTTTCCATTATGGTTTGTCACAAGATATTAAATATAGTTTCCTGTGTTACACTTTAATACCTTGCTATTTATCCATTTGAAATGTAATAGTTTGCATCTACCAAACTTCCAGTCCATCCCTCCCCATGCCCCTGCCCTTGGCAATCACAAGCCTGTTCTCTATGTCTGAGTCTGTTTCCATTTTATGGATAGTTCATTTGCTCCATATTCTAGATTCCACATATAAGCAATATGATGCAGTATTTGGAGAAGGAAATGGCAACCCACTCCAGTATTCTTGCCTGGAGAATCCCAGGGACAGAGGAGCCTGGTGGGCTGCTATCTGTGCGGTCGCACAGAGTTGGACACAACTGACGCAACTTAGCAGCAGCAGCAGCAGCATATGGTATTGATCTTTCTTTTTCTGGCTTTCTTCACTTAGTATGATAATCTCTAGCTGCACTCAAGTTGCTGCAAATGGCATTATTACATTCTTTTTTATGGCTGAGTAGTATTTCATTGTATTTGGATACCATGTCTTCTCTATCCATTCATGTGTCAATGGACATTTATGTTGTTTCCATGTTTTGGTTATTGTGGATACTGCTGCTATGAACACAGGGGTGCAAGTATATTTTTGAATTAAAGTTTTGTCCTGGTATATTCCCAGGGTTGGGATTGCTGGATCATATACTAATTCTAATTTTAGTTTTCTGAGAAACCTCCATACTGTTTTTCATAGTAGCTATATTAACTTACATTCCTACCAATAGTGTGGAAGGGTTCTCTTTTCTCTATATCCTGTTTAGCACTTGTTATTTGTAGACTTTTTATGATAGACATTCTGACTGGTATGAGGTGGTAACTCATTGTAGTTTTTTTTTTTAATTGTAGTTTTGATTTGCATATCTTGACTCATTGGAAAAGACTCTGATACTGGGAGGGATTGGGGGCAGGAGGAGAAGGGGACGACCGAGGATGAGATGGCTGGATGGATGGCATCACTGACTTGATGAACATGAGTCTGAGTGAACTCCGGGAGTTGGTGATGGACAGGGAGGCCTGGCGTGCTGCGATTCATGGGGTCGCAAAGAGTCGGACACGACTGAGCGACTGAACTGAACTGAATAGTTAATAATATTGAGCATATTTTCATGTGTCTCTTAGCCATCTGTATACCTTCTTTGAAGAAATGTCTATTTAGGTCTTCTTCCCCTTTTTCCATTGGGTTGTTTTTTTGTTGTTGAGTTGTATGAGCTATTTATATATTTTGGAAATTAAGCCTTTGTCTGTTGAATCATTTGAAAATATTTTCTGTATATTGTCTTTTTTATGGTTTCCTTTGCTATTGAATAACTTGCATTTTAACTATAGAAAAGTCTTTCTGAAACTTTCAGAAGGCAGAAACCTGATGATTGAACAGACATAGGATAATCAGTGCCTGAACCAGATCAATAAGTAAGTGGCATTGGCAGTTTGCTTCAGCAGACTCATTACTTTGAAGAATAGAGGTTCAATTCACTTTAAAGTCCTATTTTAGTTATTTTCATAATGAGATTATATCTCTCCTGTACTTTTACTGTATTGGTTTAGTCTGAGCTTGCCTATTATAGATACCCCATGTGGGCTTCCTTGGAACTTAATTTTTCTGCTCTTCTTTTAGAGTTCCCATGGTTTCATGCATAGGAATCCAGCAGAGTGAAATATCTGAACACAGCTTCAGGTTACTTCTAGTTGGTTTCGCTTCAGTGCTAATTAATGGACAAAAGTAAAATATATAAATCGAGAATGGTGAAGCAAAATACTCATTTTGACAAAGTAAACACCAAAAATAATGAAATGTTTTTGTTGTTTTCAATGTCATCCATATCAGAGAAACTTTTCTGATGGTAGAGACCTGGAAAGTAGCAATGTTGCAGTGAGTTTTGAAGGACAACTTTTAAATAAAGTCATACATCTCAAGCAATATTCAAGATTACATTGAATTTGCCACAGTAGCAGTTTTAGTTACTCTTATTTCAAAGCTGGGCTTCCCAGGTGACGCAGTGGTAAAGAATCCACCTTTCAATGTAGGGGATAAAGAGATGCAGGTTTGATCCCTGGATTGGGAAGATTCCCTGGAGAAGGAAATGGCAACCCATTCCACTATTATTGCCTGGAAAATTTCATGGACAGAGGTGGGATACAGTTCATGGGGTCTCAAAAGAATTGGACATGACTGAGCATGAGCACTTCTATCAGAGTCTGTCTAGCATCTATTTTGAAGCTAAAACAACCAGGGATACATTGGTATCCATTTGTAGTAAATTCTATAATTGAACCCTGGAGTGAATCGAACCCTGGGGAAGGAAATGGCAACACACTCCAGTATCCTTGCCTGGGAAATCCCATGGACAGAGGAGCCTGGCAGGCTACAATCCTTGGGTTGTCAAGAGCCTGGCATGACTTAGTGACTGAACAACAACAACATGTGGTAGTGAAATATTATCTTGGTTAATTCAGGCTGTTATAACAAACCTACCATCAGCTGGATGGCTTAAACCACAGACATATTTCTAACAGTTCTGGAGGCTGGGAAGTCCAAGATCAAGTTGCCATCAGATTCAGTGTCTGGCAAGGACTAGCTTCCTGCTTCAAAGACAGTAGTCTTCTGTGTCTTCACATGACAGAGAAAGTGAGCTTGCTCTCTGGTCTCTCTCTCTCTCTCTCTCTCTATTAAGGGCTTCAATCCCATGAGGGCTCTTCCCCCATGACCTAATTGTCTCCCAAAGGCCCCACCTTTAAATTTCATCACATCAATATTAAGGGCTAGAATTTTAACATGTGAATGCAGGGGAGACACAAGCATTCAGTCCACAACAGCATCAACTGAGTTAGAACTACATGATAGCTTCCATGATATAATTTTTGTAAACATAATCCCCTTTAATTTCCACAAAAATTCTGCAAAAAGACATTCATTTCTTACAATAGAATAAAGCAAATGTAAAATCCATTTATTGAAAAACATTTTAATTGCTGAAGAAAATATATACACTTGCCCAAATGCACACTCACTCACTCACATTGCTAAGCTGGCAAGAGAAGCGAAACTGAACTGGAGTATGAATCCACAGCAAAGAGTGCTGGCTGACCTACAGGTGATTTTCAGAACCATCTAAACTGGAACATTGATATTACTAGACTACATGTGATTATATGAGACAAAACCTAAGGATCTCAAAGATGGAGAACTGGTCAGAACTTCACGTAAAGATAGAACTTGAATTGCCATTAGAATTGCAAGAGGACCCAATTAACCAAGACAATAATGAAAAAGAAGTTTAAAAAATTAACGTTTGTATGCTGCTGCTGCTAAGTTGCTTCAGTCGTGTCTGACTCTGTGAGACCCCAGAGACGGCAGCCCACCAGGCTTCCCCGTCCCTGGGATTCTCCAGGCAAGAACACTGGAGTGGGTTGCCATTTCCTTCCCCAATGCATGAAAGTGAAGTCGTTTAGTTGTGTCCCACTCTAAGCGACCCCATGGACTGCAGCCTACCAGACTCTTCCATCCATGGGATTCTCTAGGCAAGAGTACTAGAGTGGGTTGCCTTGTAAACTTAATATCAAAACTTACTACAAAGCTACATCAAAACAATGTGGTAGTGGTACAAGGACAGACACATAATCCAATGGATAGAACTGTCAGAAATAAACCCATATAGCAATTATTTTTCAATATAAGTTCCAGAATCATTAAATGAGGAAAGAATAGTCTGTTCAACAATTGTATTGGTACAACTGGATATTCACATAAAAAAAGATGAGCTTGAATCTATAGCCAATATCTTATGTATGTGCTTAGTCAGTCATGTCTGACTCTTCGTGACCCTATGGACGTGGGGATTCTCCAGGAAAGAATACTGGAGTGGGTCGTCATGCCCTTTTCCAGGGATCTGACCCAGGGATGGAACCTGGGTCTCCCACATTGCAGGCAGATTCTTTACCATCTGAGCCACCAGGGAGGCCATACCTCAACAGAGATTAACTTTAAATGGATCAGCAGTCTGAAGATGAGACCTAAAATTATAAAATCCTTAGAAGAAAGCATGCAGGTAAATCTTGATCTAGATTTAGCTAGATTCTTAGATATGACACTGATAGCACAAGCAACAGAGGAAAAAAACAGGCAAATTGGACTTCATCAAAATTAAAAACTTCCAGGCACCAAAGGACACTATTAAGAAAGTGAAAAAAGCAGACTACAGAATGGGAGACAATATTTGCAAATTGTATATCTGATAAGGATCTAGTATCCCGAATATGTAAGGGTCTTTCACAATGCAAGAACAACCATAAAAATAACAAATATTTAAAGGGGAAGTTTGGTGCTATTATATTTACGGCTTACTGCTTGCTACAAACTCATTTTGGATCCATTTCTTCTCTGCTTTGTGCCTTACGAGGTTTACCTCTGCAGCAGCTCTATTCGCTGGCAAATTACTGATTTATTTTAGCCCATAGGATGCGTTGGCCAAAGATCAATAGATTGGAGGAGAGAAAAGCCAGGATATTTCTTCCCTGCTCCTCCCCTGCTTTAGCATCTTGGGCAGTTTCTCCGAAACTACAGCTCTGATTGGGAGTCCTTCGATGGTTACAGTTTTCACTGGGTTCTATCAACCTCTATTTCTTCTCCTGGTCCCTTCAGCCTAAGAAGTAGTAATGTTGCCATCCCTGGGAGACTCACTAGCTCTTATTTGTTCCCAAAATCCTGTCCACAACTTTGTAACGAGTCCTATCATTAACATCTCTTCTTCATTTAGGCGCTATGCAGAATGAATTCTCTATCTTGCCAGGACACAGGAGTCAACTAGCCATGCTTAAAGATTGTTTTCAATTTAAAGGTCAGATAATACCATTGATACCAAGATATATAATACCATAATTACAATACTATCATAATACCCAAAAAAATGGGACTTATATGCTGTTCCACTTCTGTATTTGGCTTTAAAATTATGTGCATAGACATCTATTTCATTTAGAGGGGAAAGATGAAAACAGATGGGGGAAATGCTAGGAATGAAAGGGCCTTTGCAGACCTGTGTAAAGAAATTGTCCCTGATACCTTCAGAAAATCTTCACTTGCCAGAGAGCCTCTCCCAAGGGAACCATACAGAAAAAAACACCCCTTTTTCTTCTTGTGAATAAATTGAACATCATTACCCAATCATTGTCCATTCCTCTAATGGAAAGGTTACAAGAGGAGGTCGTTCATTTTCTTTATGACTCATTTTCTTCACTTTTTCACCTTTGGATTGAGAATAAGTAGAATTTTTTAGTATTTTAGTTTAAAGTAGGTCATTCCCCTCTCACTTTGTTAGTGAAGTCTTACTTCCTTAAATTGGGTGATTGGGTGTATTCAGGGTGTTTCTCTAAGTGATAGAGCTGAGTTTCAAAATCAATGTTATTCTCAGTGTTGGAAATGCATGGTGGAAATCTGTTGGGATTGCTTGGTAAATGAGAAGTAGGTCATGAAAGTCAAAAACAGTAGGTTGGAAAGAGGACGAGGAATTGCCTCTACTAGAAAAGTCATACCAGTGGATAGTGGGCAAAGGCAATCAGGTTCAGATGCTGTGAAATCAAGGTTAAGAAAGGAGATCTAAAGAGAGGAGCAAAAGGACAAGGAAGGAAATTCTCCATGGTGGAAGGTCTCATTGCTATTTGGGAGATTCTTTTTTCCACACAATAGAAGAAGTCCATAAGAGATAAATGAAAATGGCTCTGAACTTCTATGTTCATTGAGAAACTGAAAATAAACATATTATTTATATGACATAGAAAGATTATATTCTTAAATTCCCCAATGCTGCCTTAGTTATGCCCTAAACCATCAGTATGTGACACGAAGCGGGGTCAAGGCAGGAGAGGGCAGTGAGTCAGGGAGGGAGGAAATTGTTTTTCACTGAGATAAATGCTTTGTACCCTCGGTCCCCAGGGTGGTGGTGACCCACGGAGGAAGTAAAATTTAACAGCAGGCAGTGTTGCTGGGACCTCCAGGGTAGTGTTCTAACCCTCTTGTTAAACACCCTGAATATTGGAAAACATGACTTCATGATTGTATTCTTAATACCCAGAACTGCCTTTGCCTTCTGATGGGTAAACAATAAAGGTTGACTGAGTGCTAAAACATTCCCATGCCTGACTCCTCCTGTTCTTTCATCCCCTAGACTTATCTTAGAATTGATGGAGGAAAGGAGCCTGGACCTTGCCTGGACCTCCCACCTCGCCTGGGCCACGCCAGCCACTCTGCGGCTGTGTTTGGATGCTAAGTTTTAGCTAAAAAGATAGATAAGGAGGAGTATAGGGCAAATTTTTCGCCAGAGTTTAGCCTGAGGAAAGACTTCAAAACTTGCCCCTGCAATGCTTTAAACAGTATTAAGCTCTATTGTAAGCTTTTCATAAAGTGAAATCTGGGGCCGTTCTCTCTAGGTAGGGCTACCAGCCCGAGGTACCTGAAAACAGGCGCTTGCCTTGCACGCGCGTGCGCTCTCTCTCCCACAGAAGGATAATCCAGGGATAACCCAGGGAAATACACAGGAATGAATGTCAAGTCAAACAAATTGTAGATCTCTCTGCTGCCTTTTCTGACCTTGTTTCGGGGTAAGTCACACCTGCAGGAGGGACGTTCAGAATAAGCATGTTTGTCATTTGAGGCTTCTGTCTGCTCCGAAAGGAACTCTTAATCTTTCTTATGGAGGCACTGACATTTAGTTTGGCACATTTTCAGATAGTAGAAAAAGAACCATGACTTGGCAAAAAAAAAAAAAAGTCAAATTAATATAGATCAGAAGAGTCGACTATTTCAAGGCATTTAGAGAAAAATTCGCATATAAGTATACAAATACACAAAGTTTCAGGTATTGGGATCTTTTTTTTTTTTTTTCCTATCAACAAGTACCATGTACATGAAGTAAGATAAATGTGACTTTTCCAAGCCTTCTAAAATCAAGGAGATTTCTTTTTCTTTGCAGTATTTAGGGGGTTTGGTTTGTTTGCTTATTTTGTTGTTATGTTTTTTGTTTCCAAGTTCAAGAGCATCATATAAAGATAAACTTCTTTGCATCCGAAGATCAGGGGATGTTTTATCAGAGAAGCTATAGTATCCATTTTAGAGTAGATATTAATCTTAAATTTGACTCATGTTCTTCTGACGAGCTTCCCTGTTCCAAGTTTCAATTAAATCCCTATGGAGCACCAGACCCGTTTATTGATTTTAGGGGAGTGTTACACCCTTGTGTTTATGCTTACAACTTAAAATGAAAGTGATACAGAAAGACTGAGGGGATATAAAACATTTTCCAAAAGAGCCATGCAGTTTGGTATGTGTTGATATTCTGCAGCATATTTAGCTTTCTTTTTTCCCAGAGGGTCGTCTAATTCTACATTCTCACTTTTTTCTTTGCTGCTGGCCAGCTTCTACATCCTTTTACTTCTATGGTTCTGACATTTTAAGGCATTATTTGATCCCTCAAGTCTTTGATTATAATTTTAGTTTCCCTAGACTAGTTCCTCCATCATTCTTTCATTTAAAGGCTGGCCCATGAACGAAATTAGAAGGGGAAAGTTCATTTTCGTAGTTCCAGCAATGGAATACCTTCTACATTTGTTATTGCATAAGGATCAGTTGGGCTTTCCAGGTGGCACAAGTGGTAAATCCACTTGCCAATGCAGGAGGCACAAGAGATGCCTCCCTGAGTCGGGAAGATTCCCTGGAGTAGAAAATGGCAACTCACTCCAGTATTCTTGCCTAGAAAATTCTGTGGACAGAGGAGTCTTGCAAGCTACAAGTTCATGGGGCTGCAAAGAGTCAGACAAAATTGAGCATAAACAAAAAATACCAGTTTTTTGAAAGCAGAATAAAAAAAAAAAAAAGCCCTGGGTCAGAAACATTAATATGTCATGCCCAAATCATATGGAGTCTCTTGAACTCTAAGGGGAAAAAAAGAAAACCTGCTTTTAGACCTTCTGCTTTCCTTATTAACTTCGACCTTAGCTATTTCTCAATCCACTGCTTACGTATCCATTTCATACACTGGAGGTGTAGAAAATTTCATAAGAAAAGCTACCAGCATAAAAATGACTTTTTAAAGAAAGTTCAGCAACCTCTGTATAGATCGAATATGACATGTTCGAGTCACTGACTTCATTTATTAAATGCACTTCCCTGATGTGTTAAATAACTCCTTCTCCTAAGTGCAGAGGGTTTGTGTGCCTCTCCTCACCCCCTCCCTTCTCATCTCCACGATTTATGACGTTCTCCTGACAGGCCTCATACATCCAGGGTCCATTAGGTGGTAAGATAATTTTACCTCTGGGTGAGTCCTAGAGTAATACTGGGGTGAGTGTTATTGTTTGGCAGTCTCCCTGGGAGTTTATAAAGGAACAAACAAACAAAAAAAAAAAACACAAAGAATTATCTGGAATAGAGACTCAAGGCAAGAGTTTTCTCTTGCTTTTGAAATTGTCTTTACAATTTTCTTTCTATGAGAACTTTTTATTATTTTTATTTTATAAATACACAATGTTCTCCTTTTTAAGAATGTGTAGAATTGGAACAAAGGCAATTAAGAAAGAGGCCCAAATGTTTCAGAAAGATCTGCAGAGATAAAGTGGAGCTGCCCAAGTCACAAACTGGGGCCACTTGTTGGAACCCTGAGGATGGAAAAGTACAGCTTGCGTTTAAAACTTGGTCTTGTGCCTGTGAATCAGTAAAGGATGTTTATAGATGAGGAATATTCCAATGTTGTCTAGAAACAGCTGATAATTCTGGATCAGTATCAGGTGTCTGTGTGTGTGTGTGTGTGTGTGTAAAACAGACTCACATATTCATAGAAAACTAGTACAGATCAATCATAAGTTAAGCAGCTGAATAATTCAGGGTACCTGTTTCCTCTGAATTTCTTTCTAGTAGAGTTTGACTTCAGAGAGTACTTGGGAGGCCCTATTCCTATCTGCTACCACGGTTTCTCCTAGGGCTGGTATTTAAAATGGAAATCACTGTTTTGAAAAAGGGATTGATACTTAGATAAGGATTTATCCTGCAAGTGTTTTGCACAAATTCCTGTAAAATGGAGCTGCAAATGTGTCACTCTTTTTCTTTTCCTTGAAGGGATTTTATTACTAGATCAAGAACTTTGAACTATCAAGCTCAGTAAGATATGAAATCATTCATATCTCCCAATCCTGTAATAGGCTGAATCTTCTGAGTACCTTTTAGTTAAAAGAATAATAATAGTTCTTAAAAATATGAAAAGATTGGTTACTGATGGCTACCTGTCCTCAGGCCTTGTTCTAACAGAATGTCACTGTGAAAGAACTCTGATGAAATCTAAATTTGATGTTAGAAGTCCACGGCTGTATTAATCTTTTGAAATAAAAATGTCATGGTTATGACTCTTTGGAACTGCTGCACTTAACTTCCAAACTGTTGCTTTTAAAAAAGGCTAATTCAGGGTTGGGTACATTAATGGCAATGTCCTATAAAACTGCCAGCTTAAAAAAAAAATGTCAGCAGAGACATTTTTTCTGGCCGATGTCAGCACAAAAGGGTGCCTCAGTTGTTTTCATCTCCAAACAGCTGCATGCTTTCATTGACATTTGGTGACCTTTCTTTGTGCACCAGGCTTAGCCTCTTAGGTTATTTCCTGGCCTCCCTTCTGTGACCTTTGACCAAGGCCGACCTTTAGCTGGAGAATGTGGCATTTTGTTCTCCTCTAGCTGACATGTGATGCTCTCATTATTCAAAGGTATGTGAAAATAATGACCCCAGGTGACCTTTGAGTTTCCTTTCATTTATTGGTTGTTTTTGGTGCTTGTTTGGCATGTACTGGCCTAGGTGAAGGGGAGATGAGTAGGGTCTGGGCTAAGATAAGATGGCCAGTATCTCTCTTCAGTCTGTTTCTAATCCCTTTACTGTTGATGACGAAGCCTTAAGTATTTTCTGTTCATTGATTTGGAGATGATTTTGGCCTTTGAGCACTAGATCTTTTTGAAACTTAAGAAATTTGGTATAGTGAGTGAAGCTACTTGTTTCTTTCTTTTTCCTACTAATGACATTTATGTAGATAATAATGCCAATGCTTTTATACTTAGAAAATGAATAATTCATACAAAGGTAACATGTGACAAAATAAACTGAAAAATTTATCATTTCTGCTTTATATATAAATGGTCTAGTCGGATCTTTGAAAGAGTTCTATTTCTACATAAAATGTTTTATATATTTCACTATATAAACCTTGATTATTCTTATAGCTTTACTGTTATATTAATTTAATATGTATATTTATTAGCATATGAATATGAACATTGGGTATGGAGTGCGGAGAAGGAAAATGAATTTGAGCATTGATGAAATAATAGTCATAAGTTGTTTAAGTTCAATTTGGAATTTCAGACTTGAGTTTATATATACTATTCTTTTAAATCTCAAATATGCTACTAAATAATTTATGACATCTGATATCCACTTTTCAACAAGACAAAGTTATTTCCACTTTAAAAAAATACAAAGTAAGGAATCATCATCCATTTTATTTAATGTGTGTCTGCTTGTATTTTGCTCAAAGTCTCACCTCATATAATTACATCTAGAATGGATTTAGCACCGTACAGTACTGCAGATGAGAGTCTGGGTTGCTTGCCAAAATTTAGCACGGTCATTAACTCTGAGCTTTCATAACTTTCCAAGACAAGCTGTTGAGATGCTGATAATAAGTGACTTGAGGGTTATTATAAGTACAGTAACAGCTACATAGTCTTCAGCAAAAACACAGAACCCTCTGACTGTGTACATTCAGATAAAGAGAAGGCCATCACTCACAAGCTATCATACCCTCCTAATTTCATCTTCAAACACTTGAAGAAAAAAATTATTATACTATCTTATGTTATACTTTAGGAGAAAGAAATGGCAACCCACTCCAGTATTCTTGCCTAGAGAATCCTGTGGACAGAGGAACCTGGTGGGCTGCTGTCTGTAGGGTTGCACAGAGTCGGACATGACTGAAGCAACTTAGCATGTATGCATGCATATACTGTACTTTTGAGTATACAAAAATATTAGGCCTTTAATATCATGAGATTTTTTTCTTCTTGTGACTCAATTCATTGTTTGAGGCTGAATTTAAGAAACACGAACGCAGAATATTACTTTCCTCCAAAGGAGCTACCTTAAAGCCATCCTTCTCATTCCTGAATTAAGAAGATTAATTTTAGAAAGGATACAAGAGAGGTAGACGCTTTGAAGAACATGGTTGTTTCAAAACTAAACATACTTGCTCATCTTCTACCCTGATACAGACTGGTATCTTCTTAGAGGAAGCATGCTTTCAATTCTGCTTTGTAAAACAGTACCATAGGGGTTCTGCATTCAAATATTTGAGTGACTACCTTAAACAGAGACCTCTAGAGGCACAGAGATAAAATCTAAATCAGACATGATTATGGTTATGATCTTCAAGAAAGATGCAACCTGATAGAAGAGAAAAACCAGTATAGCAAGCTGAAATTTTTAACTGCTGTAAGAAAGTTCAACAACAACAAAAATAAGCTTAAAAACAAAAAAAAAACCTTTCAACTTAAGTCAATGTATTTTAAGCTCTATTTAAAGCATTAAAAATTTTCATTCACAGGTAAATTTTTTCCTGGTCTATAAAATTCATTTATCATGCGGCTGGCCTTTTCCTAATTATTGCATATTGCTTTATCATCCACTAACCATCTAAGCAAGCTCTTCAAATAATTAGATTTAGGTCCATCATCTCCTATGGGGTGAAAATTGAACTTAATGCCAAAACCAGAACTTCTACATCTCAAACAAAAACAACACATGTTTAAACTGGCCACAAAGTCAACTAGAGAGGTAACAATTAAAGTGTGAGATGAAGTTCACTGAATTAATGTGACCAAGAGATGGAAAGGAGAAGAAATGTAGGGTACCTCCAGCATGGCTACAGGTTTACTCATGAGTTTCAGCCCTAACCATATTTATTCAACATGACTATTTACTTAGGAATTTTTTTTTTAACTTCTTCTGTCTCTTACTGCCAACTTACACAATCTTTTATCTTTATTAAACCAATGATATGTTCCATACATTTAGAAGGAAGCCTCAAAAGTTACTTTAGAGAATGTATATTGTGATTTTCACTGTGCAAATATGATTCTCATAAACATTTTCTATTTTGTTTATATATATATATATATAGTTTATATCTATTTTGTTTCTCTATATATAAAAGTTTGCCATTTTGTTTCTATTCAAATAGATTTAACCCCACAAAGGACCAAGTTAAAAACATTTCATGGGTCCTGTATCGAACTGAAGCTCTAATTAATACATGGAAGTGTATACAGAGTAGATCTGTAGCCAGGGCAAAAATATTCAATGAAAGGAAGCTTCTGCAGAAAAAAAAAAGCAAAGAAGTGAACAATATGTTGATGATTACATACATTACATTGAGGGGATATCTTTATTCTTTCATTTTGTAGGGTTTTCTAAAGAAATGATTAAATTTACTTTAAAGATGTTTTGGGTTTCCTGATTTGGAAATACTTGGTGCATTAATCTCCTTTATTCATTTGTTATTTATTTTTGGAAACCTGTTTTTGCACTTAGCTCATTCTGTTCTCTGTAAAGATTCTAACTTGTCAGGCATTTAATCACCATTAAAGACAAATCTTTTCACTTGTTCAAAAAAGTTTTCACCTAATAATGAAATATGACTTGCCAAACAAGTGTCACCCTTCATGGACAAAGTGGTTTAAAGTGATAACGGGTGACCAAGTTATAAATATTTAAAAATTGTGTCTGGCAGGAGACATAAGTTTCTTTCTCCAAACCCCAGTAACCCAAACCTGAAGAGAGCCAAGGTCTGTTTCCTGCTTTGTGATACTGCCTTATTGTTATCTAGATGACTTTAACCACAAAGGCCCCATGTTCCCATATGGTAGATTCATAAGAAGACATAAATCTACCCCCTTGACCAAGTGCAGTTTTTCAGCATCTGTTCTGTTAGGTATCAGAAATGTGCACACAAGCAGTGTAGTAAAAGAATTACTCTTGCCTGGGTGACCCTTGTTGTCGTCGTTATTGTTGAGTCTCTAAATCATGTCTGACTCTTTTTGGACCCCATGGACTATAGCCTGCCAGGCTCCTCTGTTCATGGGATTTCCCAGGCAAGAATACTGGGATGGGTTGCCACTTCCTTCTTCAGAGGATTTTCCTGACTCAGGGATTGAACCTGCCACTCTTGCATTGGCAGGCAGATTATTTACCACTAAGTCACAAGGGAAGCCCTACAGTAACCCTAACCAGGTTAATGTTGGGATCTTTTGGTACCTAAACTCTCAAATTTGGCTCTAATTTGTATATTATCAGAACTAATGTAAATTCTAAAAGTCAACACTCCAAATGAGGAAATGGAGACCCTACAACAACAAAAAGAAGTAACACATTTTTAGCTTTATAGTGAAAAATCAAAAACAAAAATTTACTATCCTATGGGTTGTCTGATTATATGTGATAAAACCATTTTCCTGTAGTTCTTTAGGCAATTACCACTTTGTCTCTTTTACACCTTGCAGTTGAGATATATTGTAATTCTTGCTAATTTCACTGAAATTTCTTGCTGTTTCTTGAGAAGCAGCCTAGACACTGTACATATTTATGTATCGTTATTGATTTAAAAGAATATGCTTCTTTTCTCCCTTGTAATAAGAATTTATTTTAAATTTTAAGTATAAAATACTTAAAAATAATAATCATTCCTTTATTTTGATCCCATTAATTCCAACATAAATGATCACTTAACTTTGAGCTGGGAGAAGTGATTTTGTAGTGGAAGCTTGAGAGAACCAAATTGATTGAATTTTTAAACCATATCTGGTCAAGCAGCAGTCTCAGGAACTACCAAAATCACTGCATTTTGCCAGTGGATCCCTTTACTTTTATTTTAAAACTAATAGTAATGTATTTTGAATATCAGAGTTTTATTCTTTCACATCCTGATTTCTTATAGTGATCATATATTCCCTTAAGTGAAGAAAGTACTTTATTATTTCTGAAATTAACAATAAAATCTTTTTAATAGTATAGTGGTGATTTTTACTCTCAGAGATCAATAAATTCTTCTGTGCAGGATAATATCTCATGTTTGTTCTTGAATGAAATGGAAATATTCTCTATATACATAAAATCTGCAACGGAATTTATCTCAGCAAGATAATAGTTAATTTATACTGTGAAGTTCAAAAGGGCAGAAAAAAGATAACAACTCAATTTAGGCAAAGATGTAGCACATGTATGCTCGAGGAAAATAAATGTCAAATAGAAAACTGTATCTGAAATTTTGATCATATTTAGATGTGCAAAAAAATGTTAAGAGCATTTGGGGGGCAATTGCGCTCCAATTAGATTTCTTACACTCACATCAACCAGCCTTGGTTTGGAAGTTAATCATATGATTTACAGGGCTCCTTAAGGAGTGAAAAGGAGGAAGCAAATAAGAAGAAGAAGGAACTGACAGTGTAACATTTATGAGGAGCCCATCAATTACAAAGTTTGGTCTTGGGGTAGAGTGGAGGTAAGTCAAAAGAAAGTTATTAAAAATCAGAAATTTTTACGTTTTGTTCTTTATTGCATGTAATATCACTCACAGGAGTTTATTTTTGAAGAGCAGAAAAAACAGATAATGAATTCCAAATTTTATGAAATCCTTAATGAAACTGTAAGCCCAAACTAGAGATTTCTTAAGGTTTAGAGTTGCTTCCCAGGGTTTGCCTGTGCATAGGTTGGGAGTGGACATGCTGCTGCTGCTGCTGCTAAGTCGCTTCAGTCGTGTCCAACTCTGTGCGACCCCATAGACAGCAGCCCACCAGGCTGCTCTATCCCTGGGATTCTCCAGGCAAGAACACTGGAGTGGGTTGCCATTTCCTTCTCCAATGCATGAGGTGAAACGTGAAAGTGAAATCACTCAGTCGTGTCTGACTCTTTGCGACCCCATGGGCTACAGCCTACCAGGCTCCTCTGTCCATGGGATTTTCCAGGCAAGAGTACTGGAGTGGGGTGCCATTGCCTTCTCCTGGGAGTGGACATAAAAGGGCACAAATTCATTACTGGCTAGGACAAATATTTATATCTATACAGAGATATGGTTATGAGAAGCTCAAAGAGTCTGGCTGTATCAAATTGCCCTTGGGTTTATTTTGGGGAAAAGAACAATAATTAAGTGAGTAACATGGAGGAATAAAAATGTATTTCAAAGATGAACCAAGAAAAGAAGTAGACTTTGATATTTGCTTCTTTCAAAACCCAAAGGACAACAAATAATGTGAAAAAAATATATAAATTTGAGATTTGGGGACAGATCTAATGAATTATTTATTTTTCCCAAAGGTTCTGTGTGCTGTATTGAACTGGTACCAGTTTTATAAGACTGACATGCGATAGTTGACTCTGTAAAAACGGAAAAGCACACAGCTGATTCAGATCTCCATAGATTCTAGGAAAATTTCAGATTGCCATGGTGGCTTTTGTTTCCTCTTATCAGTATAAGAGGAACATATACTCCTCTTGTATATAGTCAGTATATACTGACTAAGGAGAAGGCAATGGCACCCCACTCCAGTACTCTTGCCTGGAAAATCCCATGGACGGAGGAGCCTGGTAGGCTGCAGTCCATGGGGTCGCTAAGAGTCGGGCACGACTGAGCGACTTCACTTTCACTTTTCACTTTCATGCATTGGAGAAGGAAATGGCAACCCACTCCAGTGTTCTTGCCTGGAGAATCCCAGGGACGGGGGAGCCTGGTGGGCTGCCGTCTATGGGGTTGCACAGAGTCGGACATGACTGAAGTGACTTAGCAGCAGCAGCAGCAGCAGCAGCATATACTGACTAACAAAGGCCATATACCTTGTTTTGACAGACACCTAAGATACTAGAAACGTTTTGTTGTGAACTCTTTTACAATTTTCTTTGAATTTTCTTGTTCTCCTCACACTGTGGTTGACCCATTAGAGGTCATAATTAGGAAAATTACAAGAAAGGAGACTCAACTGAATATTTTAATTTTAGTGACACTATCACCATCTTCAGTGACTTCCAATGTACTTGTTGGAATAATATCTTTTGATATTCTAGTAGTGCTTGTCTTAAAAATATTTCCATCATCATGGTGCATAAGATGACATTAGGGACAGAAATAGTTATGCAAAAACCACTAGGAGTTATGATGTAAATATGTATATAAGATCTTTTCATAATGCAGATTACATAAATTTGAATTAAGTGACTTTTAAGAACATTGATTATTGATCTGATAAACTATTATATCCATTAGGGCCTTTTGTGTAAATAACAATTTTTAAAATGCATGCTGCTTTATAATAAAAATTCTTATGAAGTGTACTTATGATCTCTTGCATGCTGAATAGCCACTTTTCAACATTAAATCTTGGCCAAAACTACATTTTAAAATTAAGAACCATTTAAGTTATACTACTACCAAAAAAAAAAAAAAATCCTCCTGGAATTACTCAGCATGTATTTTAACATTTATGTTACTTTAAAATGACCAAGGCATATTGTTTTAAATCCCCATAAGGGTCTTCCCTGGTGGCTCAGCAGTAAAGAACCTTCCTGCTAATGTAGGAGATGTAGGTTTGATCCCTGGATCAGGAAATTACACTGGAGAAGGTAATGGCAACCCACTCCAGTATCCTTGCTTGGGAAATCCCATGGACAGAGGAACCTGGCGGGCTGTAGTCCGCGGGGTCACAAAGAGTCAGACACGACTGAGAGACTAAACAACAACAACCGTGACTTACATATTTTCTAAGTGACAAGCCATTCTATGCTCTATTGATTATAGTATAGACTCTGCCATAAAAGAAAATTATACTTTTGATTGTGGTGTTAATCCTTATTATGGAACATCTATACGTGTCAAGCGGCTTCCCAGGTGGCACTAGTGGTAAAGAATCCGCCTGCCGAAGCAGGAGATCTAAGAGATGTGGATTCTATCCCTGGGTGGGGAAGATACTCTGAAGGAGGGCACACCTCCCACCACAATATTCTCGCCTGGAGAATCCCATAGACAGAGGAGCCATAGATCTATAGTCCACAGATCTATAGTCCATAGATCTATAGGTTGCAAAGAGTCAGACACGAGTGAAGTGACTTAGCTCACATGCAGGTGTTAAGGAAAGTTATGTAGAGATAAGCTACATTCATAAAAACACACCATGGAAACATGTCATCATTCTGAAAGAAACATGTTCAGTCTGTGCTAGAGACGAAGACTGAGCCTGATGCTTCACAACTCTTTGTGACATTTCATGCTGGTGTGTTGACAAACTAGAGAATGTATGTCCATTTGTTAAACTTTCCATAAGGCATATTGATGAGTTAATTAACGACCCATTCTTGTTTCCCTGGTAAGTTCCTTGAGGACAAGAAAACAGGTACAATTTACTCATTTTCACACACTAGCAATGTCCTGCTCCATAAATATCTGGGGAATGAATGACTGAAAGATGAATGCCTATGTCTAAAGAGGAAGGAAACTTCTTTTCTACGAAAAGGGGAGGACTACAGGTTTCAGAAAGAAAATATATCTTTGCACAGACTTTTTTAGAATCATACCATTTTTAGAGTTGAAAATTTTACTGATGGTTACAGCAATTTTATCTACATATTCAATATCACATTCACTCAATTCTTATACATTTAAATCTGGAGATTACTTTTTAAAAATTGGATTTCCTCCTTCCCCCTCAATTTGAGACTTTTCATCTTTCAGGGATGAGGAACCAGCTCTCTGTTTTTATTGTTTACCTAGTTTGGCACCAAAGTCCATAGGCGATTTTCACAGAATCACCTTACCTGGGAATTGAAAAGGGAATTGTTTCTCTAAGCTGTTTGACTCACTTGGTTTGAGTTCGGTGTTAATGAGGCCAGAGCAATGCATTTTCTTTCTGTAGCTGCACTCTGGCCTCTTCTTTCATTGCTCTCATTGAGAGGTCAGGAGAGAGTAGCAGAACCCAGCACCTTGAAAAAAAAAGTCACTACCTAGGCCCTACTGTCAGCTGGTCATTAGCATCACTTTTTTTATAGGAAGGACAGCATGATGATAATTCCTTGCAGGTCAGCCCTTGGTACTATAGAGCTATGATTAAGGATGCATATATCCAGACCTGCCCTTTGAATGGACTGTACAGTATATTGTTTAACAACAGTCAGACACTTATTTTAGAATTTTCTTTAATCCTAGTAGCGATTAAAATGTTAACCAAAACTGCCTGGGTTTCAACCACTCCGAATGAAATCCAGCTGTAAATTCTGACTGGGCTTCCTTTGTGGCTCAGACAGTAAAGATTCCGCCTGCAATGTAGGAGACCTGAGTTTGATCCCTGGGTCAGGAAGAGCCCCTGGATAAGGGAATGACAAACCACTCCAGTGTTCTTGCCTCGAGAATTCCATGGACAGAGGAGCTTGGCAGACTACAGTCCATGGGGTCTCAAAGAGTTGGATACCACTGAAGCGACTTAGCACGCATGTGCACAATCAGAATTCTGATCTGTGAGTTATGCCTCCTACCCATTCTACTTCCTATTCAACAAAACGTAAAACAGTGAATGATATGTTCAGTTCAGTTCAGTTGCTCAGTCATGTCCGACTCTTTGTGACCCCATGAATCGCAGTACACCAGGCCTCCCTGTCCATCACCATCTCCCAGAGTTCACTCAGACTCACGTCCATCGAGTCAGTGATGCCATCCAGCCATCTCATCCTCTGTCGTCCCCTTCTCCTCCTGCCTCCAATAGGAGTGGGGACTCATTAGCACAAAAAGAAAATCCTGAATCACCACCAATGCATTACTCTGGGATAATTTTAGGACACTGATAGCCCAAGTTTAAACATGTTTTTGATATCATGTGAACTCTGAAAGATGCTTGCATCTTTTTGGAGCCAAGATAAATAGCCTGTATTATGTAAATGTTTACACTGGTATGAGATTCTTGCGAGAACTTAAGCCGGCCCAGGGCCCCCAGCTGGCATGAGCACAGGGGTGGGAAGCATGACTGAGGTAAGCTTGCTCACTGCCGATTCTTTCTCAGGTCACTGAGCTCCGTAATTACTGAAGAATCAACATTTAGTGCCAGTAGTCTGAATCTCTCTCGAGACTCCTGGGCCATGTGTTATTTTAGTGCCAGTTCTCTTTGCCACCTGCTTTACATTTGACATGCTGCTTCATTGCCATTGCTCTTGCTTTTGTTGTCATTGTTATCTTTCTTTGAGCATCTTTTTTTCTTTTGTTCTAAATATTTATGTCCTAAAAATAATTTTAAACTTTGTAAGTGTCTGATGTATATCAGATGCTCCATAGAAAATGGGATTGACAGTCCTGGGAGAAACATCATTTATTCAAAACCTGATAAACAGGAATTATCTTCATAAAATAAATCCAATAGAAACACACAAAGCATTCCTGAACAAGAGTCCAAAGTAATTTCTAAGCCTAGTGGACTTCAATTAGTCAAAGAGTGGGATGAGCAGAGAAAGTAGCACCAACAAATGCATGCTGGTGCCGCTGCTGCTAAGTTGCTTCAGTCGTGTCTGACTCTGTGTGAGCCCATAGACGGCAGCCCACCAGGCTCCACTGTCCCTGGGATTCTCCAGGCACACTGAAGTGGGTTGCCATTTCCTTCTCCACTACCTTGTAAAATAGCTGGTGAGAAGTCGCTATGTAACACAGGGAGCCCAGCCTGGTGCTTTGTGATGACCTAAATTAAAAGACATTTACTCCTTGGAAGAAAAGTTATGACCAACCTAGATAGCATATTGAAAAGCAGAGACATTACTTTGCCAACAAAGGTCCCTCTAGTCAAGGCTATGATTTTTCCAGTGGTCATGTATAGATGTGAGAGTTGGACTGTGAAGAAGGCTGAGCGCCAAAGAACTGATGCTTTTGAACTGTGGTGCTGGAGAAGACTCTTGAGAGTCCCTTGGACTGCAAGGAGATCCAACAAGTCCATTCTGAAGGAGATCAGCCCTGGGATTTCTTTGGAAGGAATGATGCTAAAGCTGAAACTCCAGTACTTTGGCCACCTCATGCAAAGAGTTGACTCATTGGAAAAGACTCTGATGCTGGGAGGGATTGGGGGCAGGAGGAGAAGGGGACGACAGAGGATGAGATGGTGGATGGCATCACCAACTCAATGGACGTGCATCTGAGTGAACTCTGGGAGTTGGTGATGGACAGGGAGGCCTGGCGTGCTGCGATTCATGAGGTCACAAAGAGTCGGACACGACTGAGAGACTGAACTGAACTGAACTGAGAGGGATAGGATGGGAGGAAGGGAGGGAGGCTTAAGAAGGAGGTGTTATATGTGTAATTTTATGGCTGATTTGTGTTGCTGTATGGCAGAAAATGACACAACATTGTAGAGCAGTTTTTCTCCAATTAAAAAAATAAATAAGATAAACACATTCTAGTCAATGTTATATTCATGAAGGTATAGGTGTGGAAGATTTGAGAAGTGGTCTTTACCCTGAAAGTAAGTCTAGTTTTCACCCAGGAGAGGCTGATGGTACAGCTAGATCAGAATTTACAGCTGGATTCCATCCAGAGTGGTTGAAACTCAAGCAGTTTGGTTCTTTAATATTTTAATTATTACTAGGTCTAGAGGAAGTTCTAAAATAAGTGCCTGACTGTTGTTAAATAAGAATATACTGTACACTCCACTGGCTCTTCTTAAAATTTCACAGCCACGCTGGGAAATAAGCAAGCAGGTTTCATTATCCCCACCTGAGCGATGAAGAAATAAGATTTAGGGAGGTTGGAGAGTGCTTGTTTTGTGTTTTTCCCACACTAGTAAACCATTATTCCTCACAGTCTATGCACACATAGCAATGAGCTCAATCCCCTGCCACCACAGCTCTATTCTGTTTACGAGTGGAGGCAAATAAATGATTCTTTCAGGCTGCAGGCACCATTTTGTACATTAAAGAGACATACTCTGTCTGTGCTGGCAGAGTCGCTTGTTTAGTTGCTCAGCCGTGTTCAACTCTTTGTGACCCCATGGACTGTAGCCCGCCAGGCTCCTCTGTTCATGGGATTCTCCAGGCAAGAATACTGGAGTGGGTTGCCATTTCCTTCTCCAGGGAATCTTCTCAACCTAGGCATCGATCCTGTGTCTCTGGCATTGACAGGTGGATTCTTTACTGCTGAGCCATCTGGGAAGAATTCCCGTGCTTTCTGTGTTAGTTACTCAGTCATGTCTGACTCTTTGCGACCCTGTGGACTGTAGCCCACCAGGCTCCTCTGTCCATAGGATTCTCCAGGTAAGAATACTGGAGTGGGTTGCCATGCCCTCCTCCAGCAGATCTTCCCAACCCAGGGACTGAACCCAAGTGCCTTGCATCTCCTGCACTGGCAGGCTAGTTCTTTACCACTAGACCCACCTGGGCAGCCCAACTTAAGGGTTATTTCTCAGATATATTTGCTTTAAAATGAATGTCTGAAAGGTGAAATTTCAGTAGGCATTCATTCTTGTGTGGTAAACAGGAGTACATGTTATGGGGTGATGTGGGGAGTGGTAGTCACTCAGATGTACCACCCTGATTCTCTTTCAAGAAAGGACATGTGCCCAGCTTCAGGGCAGATGATGAGCAGGGAAACTCCAGTTGGCAGCCCTGTCAGAGTCAAGCTCAGCTGCAGAGTGTGGCCTGTTTGCTCAAGGGCCCACCTTCGCCAGATTACCTTTGTCTGGTGGTGAGCAAAGGTGTGGAAGCCTAAAGACCCAGTCACTTGGGCTACAAAGGGGAAAAGATACCTGAGGCTTTGGTTGGCCTCTGGCATCACAGATCAGCTTCCTTCAACTAACAAATAACTTGGTCTGAACCATGCTGAGGGAGGGGGTTCTTAATGAGGGGAGGTGGTGTAGAGAAGGATAAGACACCAGGTAATCTATTTTCAAAAACTTCAATTGATGCGGAGATATGAGGAAATGCATGCTAAATGCACCCCAGCAAGAAACAGATAAAGTATGAATATAGGCAGATATTGGGGTTCCCAAGGAGCACTAGTGGTAAAGAACCTGCCTGCCAGTGCAGAGACAAGGGTCTGATCCCTGGGTCTGGAAGATCCCCTGGGGAGGGCACAGCAACCCACTCCAGCATTCTTGCTTAGAGAAGCCCATGGACAGAGGAGCCTGGCTGACTACAGTACATAGAGTTACAAAGAGTTGGACATGACTGAAGCAACTTAGCATGCACTCACACATAGGCAGATGTCAGTGTTTTTTAAGGAAAGTGCCTAAACATGGAGTTCCCAAGAGACTGTGATGTAATGGCTGGGATTCATCTGGAAGGCCTTCAGGAAATGTAAGGCTTTGAATAGTCTGGCTGGCCTCCTGTCAACCCTAGGTTTCTGTTTAGGACTGTCTCTGAGAAGGTGCTAGTTCCTATCAAGTGGCATAATAGGTTTATGGTCACAAACTTGGCTTCCCAGATTGCTCCCAGATTTTAGTTTTCCTCCAGATTCTTACAGGAGGTTTTGCAGGCTATGTTTGGCTTCCCATCACCAGACACACTTCTGTCACACTAAAAACATGTATGATATTTTAGGACAGAGTGAATAACCAGACAGTTTGCTTTCTTAGGCTTTACAAAGGACATTACACTATCTTTTCTTAAGAGCCAGAGAACATAGAATAGTGCAGGAAATGTGCTCAGTGCCAGGAGGTGTTCCCCAAACAGTCCATGGAAAGGTCAGAGCTCAGTGTCAGAAGTTAGGAGAGAAGTCACGTGACCTTTTAATGAATGCAGGATGGAATATCATTCCAAAGAAACACTGGCAATCAGAACCAGAGGGCTTTACTACTTTGGCAATTATTAGTATTGAAGGAGGAGCCACTCTTGGTGATTGCACTAGTATCATCCAAAAATGGAACTTTTGAGCTTGCTCCAGTTTTTGATAAATTGATTCTTACTGAAGAGGACTAAAATCTCTAAGTAAGCATTCAGTGTCTTAACACATTATCTTCTCATCTAGAGGTGGCCTGAACCAGTCTTAAGAAGGGCTGGAGGCCAGGAATTCTGCGGCTGGAAATAGTCCAGCAGAAAAAGCATGGGTGATGGGTCATGATATAAACTTGAATCTCACTTTACCACCTCACTGGCTCTGAACCTGATGCCTTTTAAATTACTTCTCTGAGCCTCAGTTACTTAATCTGTAGGAGAAGGGTAACTACATTTGCCTTGCAGAGTCACTGTGAACTTTACATCATGTGTGCTACAGACCAAGACATATTAGGCATACAAAAGTATTGACTTTTCTTACTGCTTGTTGATGATCTAGCTCAAGTTCATTCCCTTCAGGAGACAGTTTTCTGGATCTGACGGATGCCTCTAGTGAGAAATTAATAATTAAATGGTTATAACTTTTTCATCATTATGATATACCAGAAAAATACTGACTGAAGTAATGTGTAGATTCATAAAGATAGCATACTTTCTTGCCAAAATTAGAATGGACTTTTTGGCCAAACCAATATGTCTTAAACGAAATGACCAAACTTGAGTAACATTTTCTTTATAATTTAGCACACCATTGATGAGATCCATTGCAGTATATGCTCAGCATTGAACCTCTCCAGTATTCCCTGATGCATCTAAAACCAGCATTAACAGAGTTTTGCACATCATAGATGTCAGTAAATATTTGTTGAATTCTATGTGAAATGTCCATATATTATTATTTTCCCCACTTTAAAGACAGAGGAACACATCCTCTGATAGGGTAATTGTTCACCCAACCAAGGTAATCAATAAGTCATAGTGCAGAGGAGACCAGAATAGTGGTCTCCTGACATACTCTGGGCAATTTCTGCCAGTTATCCCCCAAAATGAAAAATTTTTTTCTTCTTTCTTAAATTTTACAGGTTATCTTTCTTTTGAGAGTATCTTTAGTCCAACCAAAATTAAGTGATTGTTAATAAAAACCCATATCAGTTCAGTTCAGTTCAGTCGCTCAGTCGTGTCTGACTCTTTGCGACCCCATGAATCACAGCATGCCAGGCCTCCCTGTCCATCACCAACTCCCAGAGTTCACTCAAACTCACGTCCATCAAGTCAGTGATGCCATCCAGCCCTCTCATCCTCTGTCGTCCCCTTCTCCTCCTGCCCCCAATCCCTCCCAGCATCAGAGTCTTTTCCAATGAGTCAACTCTTTGCATGAGGTGGCCAAAGTACTGGAGTTTCAGCTTCAGCATCAGTCCTTCCAAAGAACACAATGGACTGGTTGGATCTCCTTGCAGTCCAAGGGACTCTCCAGAGTCTTCTTCAACACCACAGTTCAAAAGCATCAATTTTTCGGTGCTCAGCCTTCTTCACAGTCCAACTCTCACATCCATACATGACTACTGGAGAAATCATAGCCTTGACTAGACAGACCTTTGTTGGCGAAGTAATAAACAATAAAAGAAAAAGCAGATAAATTGGATTGTATCAAAATGGAAAAAGTTTTGTGCCACAAATGGTACCATAAAGAAAATGAAAAGGTAAGACATTGATATACAAATCATATATCTGATAAGGAACTAGTATTTAGAGTACATGAAGAATTCTCACAAATCAATAACAGGATAGATAATTCAATGTAAAAATATGTTTTAAAAATCCTATTTAAAAGGGATTTAAATAGCCATGCAAAGGAGCTGTGCAAATTGCTGAGAAGCACATGAGAAATGCCCAACATCATTATCCACTAGGGAAACACAAATGAAAACCATATTGAGACACTAGTCAAATAATAAAACAGAAGGAAGAAGAAAGAAAGGGAGGGAGAGAGGTGGGGAGCGAGGATGGAAGGAGGAAGGCAGGCAGGGAAGGAGGCAGTGAGGACAATCAAAGAAGAAAAACAGTGAGTGTTGGAGCTTCCCTGGTAGGCTCATCATTAAGAATCTGCCTTGCAATATAGAGAATACTGGTTCAATCCCTGGTCCAGGAAGATCCCAGGAAGAAGTTCTTTAAAAAGTTAAACATAGAGATACAATGTTTAACTTTTCTATAACATAGCAGTTCTATTTCTAGATATATACCCAAGAGAAATGAAAAGATATAGCCACACAAAAACATGTGCATGAATGTTCACAGCAGCATTATTAATAGAAGCCCCAAAGTGGGAATTACCAAGTGTTCCTTTACTGGTGAAAATATGATATGTTCATATGGTGCAGGAAGAGGGACCCCTTCTAGGGTCCATGAGAGGGCTCTTGTCTAACACTTTAATGAAGTGTCTGAGGAGACACGCATGCTGACAAAGCAAGAGACTTTATTGGGACGGGGGTGCCCAGGTAGAGAGCAGGCAGGTAAGGTAACTCAGGAGAACTGCTGTGCCACATGGCTCACAGTTTCAGGTTTCATGGTGATAGGATTAGTTTCTTGATCATCTCTGGCCAATCATTCTGACTCAAGGTATTTCCTGGTAGCGAGCACATTGCTTAGTCAAGTTGAATTCCAGTGAGAATTTTGGAAGGACATATGGACTGGCATCTCTTGTCTCCTTTTGACTTTTTCCAAATTCTTCTAATTGGTGGTGGCTTGTTAGTTCTGAGTTCCTTATTAGGATCTCTTGCAGTAAAATAAGCTCATGCAAATAGTTACTGTGGTGTCTGACCAGCATGGGTGGTTTCAGCCAGTGCTTCCTCTAGCACATACAGTAGAATATTTCTCAGCAGTGAAAAGGAATAAATTAATAATACATGCAGAGTCAGACACGACTGAGATTGAGCGACTAATGCACACACACACAACTGGAATAAACCTTGAAAACATACTGAGTAAAAGAAGGCAATCACCAGAGATCACATATTGTATGATTCTGTTACTGAGTCCAAGCATGACTGGTCAACGAATTGAGAGATGAGTTGTTGGGGCAAGGAATAGCAACTTTATTTGGAAATCTAGCAGACCAATAAGATGGTGGATTGGTGTCCCAAGAGTCATCTTAGCCAGGTTTGGATGCTGTTTTCTTTTATAGAACAAAGATGGGGAAGTAAGAGGGTAAAGCAAAAACAGGTGATAAGTTTTTGAAAATATTTCCTGATTCTGGCCAGATTTCTGAGGGGATGTGTTGATGTCTTCTTTCCTGCGGCCATTCACGGGTAGGCCTGGTCAGGATGTTTCCCAAGAGCTTAACAAAGGTATTTTAGCTTAAAGCTCAGGCATGGGAGGCAGGGTTCCTTCCCTTTCCAAAGATGGACCATTATGTATACTTGAAGCTATAGTTGAGATCCTTTTAGTGACTAACTTGTAGCAAAAGCAATAGAATAAAAAGGTTAAACTAAAAGAAATAAATCCAATATGGAATCAGATTTGTTCTTCCTTATTATAATTCTCAAGATTCCCTGGTGGCTCAGTCAGTAAAGAATTCTGCAGTGCAGGAGACTGTTGCAATGCAGGAGACCTGGGTTCATTTGATCCCTGGGTCAGGAGGATGCCCTAGAGGAGGAAATGGCAACCCACTCCAGTATTCTTGCCTAGGAAATCCCATGGACAGAGGAGCCTGGCGGGCTGCAATCCATGGAGTCAAAAAGACTCGGACACAACTTAGAGACTGAAACTACTACCACCATTACAATTCTATTTACGTGAAAATCCAGAATATGCAACTGTATAGGGCCAGAATGTAGACTGGGGTGCCTAAGACATGGGTATGGATCACACTCAGGAGATACAGGGCTGAGCTGAGGATGGGCGGCTGCTGAAGTGTGACTCCAAGCTGGCAAAGGAAATGGGTGTGGGTGGGAGGGTGGGGAGGGCACAAGGGAATTATTTTAAACTTAGATTGTGATGATGGCTACTCAGCTCTCTGTATATATTAAAACCATTCTATTTGGTGAATTTTATGACATGTGAATTACATTTCAGGGGGTTGGTGATGGACAGGGAAGCCTGGCGTGCTGCAGTCCATGGGGTGGCAAAGAGTTAGACAGGACTGAGCGACTGAACTGAAAGATATGTTTACAAAACCAAACCCATATGGGGGCCCATGCATCTTTGTCAAAAGATGGTGGAAACTCCAAAACTCATTGCACCCTTAAGATCCTTCTGGAACATTATCGATATTTTAAGAAATGTATGTATGCATGAATTCAAAACATCCTGATGTATAAATCAAGGTTCTTTTTGATTTAAGTGAAATGCATTGAGGAAACTCAAAATTAAGTTTGTTCAAGTGATATGATACCACTGTAGAGTTACTTGACCTTCTCCATTTATCATGCTAAATTTTTATAACATCTGAATTACTCATTGGGTATGTAAAGTTGTGGTACTGTTTTGCTGGAAAATATTTAAGTATTAAGGCATCATATTCAACATTATAGTCAGAGATGATTATCCTATTCTTCTAGCCAATGCTAATAGATATACCTCCATTAATGTAAAAAGATCATTTCATAACCATTTTAATGAACCAGCTGGACATAGAAAACAACTTTGGTCTCTTGTCCACTGTCCATTTAGGCCTTAGCTGGAAACCTGTTTTTGCTTGCCACTTGGATGATATCTTGAGAATTTCATAATAAATCTCACCCAATCACTATTAGGTGCAATATAATCTCATTTTATCAACTGAAACATCTAGTGCAGGGTCAGATTAAAAGTTCTAGACTCATGCCCACTTAGTGCTTCTTACTTCTCACAGCTGAATATTACATGGTACCTGAACACCTATAGCAGGAAAGGGATGAGCAGATACATCCCCTTCTTCAGCTGACTCACAAGCTATGGTTTCTGATCCTTCCAGATCAGGCTGCAGAGTATGGATTAGGGACCTGGAGGGGAAATTTGAAATCACTCAGCCAAGAGGGCATGAAGGGACTGACATTCTACTTATGTTCTTCTCATCAGCCCATGTGCCCAGGCATGGACTGTGTCCACTGGGAAGAAGAAACACCCTTCAGGTCAGCAGATGACCATTACCTGTTCACCATCCTTTCAGCTGTGAGTGGGGCTGTGTCTCCTTTAAGAAAGTACCATTTACTATTCTTTTTAAACTAGGAAATTTGCAACATCATAAAGATAAAAGACTTTTTTACTTTTTTATTTTTTTATGTTTTTGGAAAAGACTCAGATGCTGGGAGGGATTGGGGGTGGGAGGAGAAGGGGATGACAGAGGATGAGATAGCTGGATGGCATCACTGACTTGATGGACGTGGGTCTGAGTGAACTCCAGGAGTTGGTAATGGACAGGGAGGCCTGGCGTGCTGCGATTCATGGGGTCGCAAAGAGTCAGACACGACTGAGCGACTGAACTGAACTGAAAGATAAAATGCCTGTATAACATCGCTCACCTTAAATGATTACCAAATCTTGAGGGATGTCTTTGCATTTTACACAAAGGTATTTTTCAGTAGGCTACCAGAAGCCTTGAAAGCACTGTGTGAAGGCTTGCTTCAGTGACTTTCTCACACTGTGCCTCCCAGCTAGGTAATCCCTCTCCACAATCCTCACCACTAGTCTAAATCACACCTGCCCTGACTGCCCTGGTGTACTCATCACTCCATCCTTTAGAAACCTAAAGCCCTAGGTACTGGTTGATTGGAAATCTTGCTAATGAGAAGCTACGTTCTTCCCATCTTTCCTCTTCCTTCTTCTTCTTCCCTCCCTTACACCCCGTCCTTTTCTCCCTCATTTCCTCTCTTTCTCCCTGCTCCCCTGCTCTTTATTTCTCACCTCATTTTTCTTTCCATCTAATACATGCACTTAGTTTAAAAAGGCAAGTGATATCATTTTTTTAACTAAAACAATTTCTAGACTTCTTTTTCCGTTTTTATAAATTTTCTATTTACATCCTTCTAAAAAAGTCCATGGGGTCGCAAAGAGTCAGACACGACTGAGCGACTGAACTGAACTGAAAAAAGCCCTAGGATTCAGTAGTCTTACGTCAATGCAACCTTGCATACTTCCCTTTCCCCAATCTTTCCATAATACCTGCATGGTACGTTTCAAAATCAGCACTGGATATCTACATTGTCATATGTAAATATCATTTTTGTTCACTTTGAGACTCGTAGTTATACATGTATATATAGTTACCCATCCTTACTTGTGTAACTTTTAGTTTTTCCTGGATTTAACAATTACTGCATTTATTTGAGCATAATGATTACATATGACTATATATAATTATTTTGACATATATAATAATTATATAATGACTCTGTTGTTAATGTACCATAATCTGTTTGCTTGAGCTCTAAACTAAGAACGCAGCTGAGCATAGTAAATTTAGTTTTCTTGGTAAATGCCTCCTAGAACCCTCTGTTTTCCCATTCTGATCTGTATTTGTCACTCCATTACTCTCAGCACAGTTATATTCCTGGGACCTTCCTTTAATTACAGCTTGGGAATTCCCTTAGCTTCTCTCTCATCCCATTGCCTGAATAATTTGTCTTCTTTGATTTTTCTCAAATCACTAGAACATCATTCCATTTCAGAGTAAGGATCAGAGTAAGCTAAGGAAGACCAGGTTTATGGATTGCAAATGTCTTCTCTCAGACTAGTAAATTCTGCTGAAACTGGTCCTCTGTTGTCCTGCCAAGAAGGAGGTAAGTCTGGCTGCTGTGATCTGGGATCTCTGGGAGAAGGTAGGAGGAAGTGTGGCCCAGGCATGTCACCCTTTAGAATGCAGACGATTACTTAATACCTTCATTTTTAGTGCTGGCCTTCCTTCTGCAGACAGCATGTCTGGTGTCCACCAGGCCAGAGCTTCACGCTGATGAGACTCTTGATGATAACTTCATTTCTCCTGGAGTCTGGAAGGACAACTCATCAACTGTGTAAATGAGGAGAGGGATCAGTGGATCCAACAACCCCCTGCGTGTTTCAATCAGTCCATCTGGGGTTAGCCTCCTGCCCACCTCCTCTTTCTGTGTTGCCTGATGCCTCCAGTTCCTGAATCTTTAGGGTTCTGTGACTGCCCTTGGCTTCTTTCCATCAGGCATGTAAATTTCCAGAAAGGTCAAATCGCCTTGAGTTACCACTTGCCCATGACTCATCTGCTTTTTTATCTGCTCTTCTCTTCGATCTTGTCATCCGGGGGCTTTGGGGAGATAAACGTATGTGTTCAAGCTGCCACATTTAATTGAAGTCTATTTCATTGTTTCCTTCTGGCCATTTGGCCTTTGGTCAAAATATTTTCTCATCCTCACACTCTATTCTTCCCATCTCCAATGACAACAAAGCCCTTAGCAGTGGTCTGCTACCGGGCTAGGAAGTGAATGGGAAAGTCATGGCAGGACTGGTTTTCAAGATGACAAGGAGTGAGGGGGAGACTGAGGAAGGTGGCCTGACTTCAGGGACATCTAACCACATCCAACCATGTGGGCATGGATCACATTCAAGGGTTACAGGCCTGGGCTGGGGATGGGCGGCTGCTGGTTTCCAGTTGCTGCAGCCTCCCTGGAGAAGAAAAGGCAGGCCTCGTAAGGATTGTCTGGATTGTAACAGGAATGTACCAGAAACTCTAAGAAAATCCAGAGGCTGCCATTGTCACTAGCCCCCAGTTTCACCACCAGTGGGCATATAGTCAAGACATGTAGAAAACCCAAAGTTGATTGATTTCTGCTGTATTCATGTCACAGCTCCACAGTTTACTGGCTGTGGGCCCCACCCCCCGGATAGCTTGCATAACCATCTGAGCTTGTTTTTTCGACTATAAAAGAGGATCATTAAGCATATCTTTCTCCCAGGGTTGTTTTAAAGATTGAATCTGTTCATATACATAAAAGGTTTAAAATAGTTTCAAGTACTTAATAATGAGTCAATTAGAAAAAATGGCAAGTGAAGGAGGTGCTTCATGTCTGACACATAGTAGGTACTCAGCAACTCTTTTTTGACCATGTGAGTAAGATATATCTGGAGACAATCATATGGGTCTATCTCTGTCTCTGAATTTTATGATCAATTTCTGTGCTTGGCAACAGAACTTTCAAATAACTATTTTCATGATTGCTTTTAGTTGGAATAATTAGCCACGTAGCACTGCAATTGAAGAGACCTGCACTTTCAAGTCTTTTCCAATCATACCACCAGATAGACAAATCATGACTGATTAACCAAGAGCTACGCTTTGTTTGGTCCAGTAACAAGACCGCCCCAGGCACGTCGGCACAACCTTCCAGGACTCGAAACGATCAGCAAGGAACCAAATGGCTGGTAATTTCTAATTTATAAACACTGCTTGACGTAGGCAGTTGGGCATTCTGCCACACTGCAGTGGCCTGAAATGGCCTGACCACTTTCCAGTGCACTAAAAGCAATTTCAAGGGGCTTAATGACTCTTCCCCCTTCTCTCTGTTGGGGTCCACAGACACCCTTGGATGGAGCCGCCTTCGAGTGGCCTGAGGACAAAGGGTTCAGGTTACAGCTTCACGGGGTTTCCAGCTGAACAATGAGTATATTGTGAAGGTCCCATCTGTCAAAGTAATCAAAGTATAAAGAGGGAAATAATACAATTAAATCTTTAAGATGTGTACATTTATCTTTGGTTTTTCAAAACTGATCTCCATTTGGCAAGAATTTTTTTGGCAAAGAAGTCAGAAATTGGCATTCTTTGATACACAGTGAGACCTTGCCTAAAATGAGTCTCTGGGTACAAAAATGAAAACAAAAAGAAGCAACTAGTACTATTGGGGAGGAGAAGAGGGAATTCTGTTTATAAAGTAAGTGTTACAATAAGACAGGTAACTAACTAGCTGAAGTTAAGCACAATTTTTATTGTTTAAAGGAAGGAACACTTTCTTCTTGCTGATAGCATGGGAAGATTATACATGGGTAAAGGAAAGAACTAAGATCATTTCGGATGGTAAAAGAATGTTCTCTAGTTGCTGTGACCCCTTGGAGTATCAACCCTGGAATTGCCTCTGCTGTTCCATTCTGTTCTCTGGGGTTCATGCAGGGTCTGAATGCTCTCTCACTTTCAGGTTACTTGGCAGCTACAGTCACCTCCCAGATCCCTGCTATCAGAGCCTGGTTGGGATGCTCTTCTGTCTCTCAAATGCCTTCTCTCTGGTTGCCCAAAAGTCATTTCTCATCTCTTGTCATCATCCATTTATGCAGCTGCTATGCCCACTTTAGGGCAGCCATCGTTCTTCTGTGACCCGAGCCTAGGTTGCACACTCAGATGACCCATCCTTGGGCCCTGCTTCAGTCTCATGCTGAGGTCACATGATACTGGCTGTTATTTCTCCACACCTGGTTTTTGATGAATTGGCAGAAATCGTTAAGAACTTTGCCTCCTCTTCTACCTTCTCCAGTTTCTTAGATCACGCCAAATTAGACACATCATCCAGGTACTATGGCCTCTTCCTGCTTCTCTGGTGCATGGATTATTGGATATTCGGGGCACCTACAACCTTGTCTGGGTCTGGAAGGACACTGGAGGAAAGGCAGACACCCAGACATCCCTTAGCAATGCTGAATGCCATTAGACTGGTGTCCTTCCTCCAGCAAGGTGCCTTCAAGCAAGGGCTCATCATCATTTGTCTAGACAAGATCCTGATCTGCTTAATGAATCTACTCTTACAAGAACATTGGGTCTAAGCAAGAGCACTACCCCAGGACCAGCCTTAAAAAATATGTGCTCAAGAACCCTAATGGCGTTTCTAGGCCATGTTTTGTCTGGCCAACATGATAATATGATATAGGACCACATAGTGGTGGAATGTCCCTGAAGATGATTAGAGATATGCAGTAATTTATGAGGTCCACTGCTGATTACCAATGACTTATTTTCCTTTTTTTAAAAAAATTTCTGGTAGAAATGACCTCTCTGAGAAAAGAAACAGCTTGCCTGGTTCTAGACACATCTGTAATGTGCTGACATTTCAAATCTGGGTTAACATTTCCTGTGATCCTGATCTACTCTGTCCTGCATAAGCAGACACCAAGGATTCTGACTTTGAAGGAGGTAGGAAATTCCTTCCCACGATTGATGTCTTAAGGAAGCAACATTGACCAAAGTTAATCACCTAATCCTAGAGCAAAGCTTTCCATGATCAAGACCTCCTTTGGTCACCCAGACTGAGACCTCTTGGAAAATTTAAAACAGATCTAGAAACTCAGGTTTCAAGGGATCAAGAGAGTGCTTTGATTAACTTGATCAATCACTTCTCCATCAGATAAATTAGGAGCAGCCGAAGGAGCTGCCCCACATGCGAGGTCAGGGGCGGCAGCCAGGAGGAGCTACCCCATGCCCAAGGAGCAGTGGCTGTACAGGTGCAGGAGGGCCTAGAGGAGATACTCCACGTGCAAGGTCAAGAGGGGCGGCAGTGAGGAGATACCCCTCCTCCAAGGTAAGGAGCAGCAGCTGCACTTTGCTGGAGCAGCCATGAAGAAATACCCAACATCCAAGGTAAGAGAAACCCAAGTAAGATGGTAGGTGTTGCCAGAGGGCATCAGAAAGCAGACACACTGAAACCATAATCACAGAAAACTAGTCAATCTAATCACACTAGGACCACAGCCTTGTCTAACTCAATGAAACTAAGCCATGCCCTGTGGGGCCACCCAGGATGGGTGGGTCATGGTGGAGAGGTCTGATAGAATGTAGTCCACTGGAGAAGGGAATGGCAAACCACTTCAGTATTCTTGCCTTGAGAACCCCATGAACAGTATGAAAAGGCAAAATGATAGGATACTGAAAGAGGAACTCCCCAGGTCGGTAGGTGCCCAAAAGGTTAGTTCTACCTTTTAGAACTAAGACCCAAAAAAGATGTCCTTTTCATTACAGGGGACTGGAATGCAAAAGTAGGAAGTCAAGAAACACCTGGAATAACAGGCAAATTTGGCCTTGGAATACGGAATGAAGCAGGGCAAAGGCTAATAGAATTTTGCCAAGAGAACGCACTGGTCATAACAAACACCCTCTTCTCTTACTGCCCCGAATCCCTCCCAGCATCAGAGTCTTTTCCAATGAGTCAACTCTTCGCATGAAGTGGCCAAAGTACTGGAGTTTCAGCTTCAGCATCATTCCTTCCAAAGAACACCCAGGGCTGATCTCCTTTAGAATGGACTGGTTGGATCTCCTTGCAGTCCAAGGGGCTCTCAAGAGTCTTCTCCAACACCACAGTTCAAAAGCATCAATTCTTCGGCGCTCAGCTTTCTTCACAGTCCAACTCTCACATCCATACATGACCACAGGAAAAAGCATAGCCTTGACTAGACGGACCTTTGCTGGCAAAGTAATGTCTCTGCTTTTCAATATGCTATCTAGCTTGGTCATAACTTTTCTTCCAAGGAGTAAGGGTCTTTTAATTTCATGGCTTCAGTCACCATCTGCAGTGATTTTGGAGCCACAAAAAATAAAGTCTGACACTGTTTCCACTGTTTCCTCATTGATTTCCTATGAAGCGATGAGACCAGATGCCATGATCTTTGTTTTCTGAATGTTGAGCTTTAAGCCAACTTTTTCACTCCTCTCTTTCACTTCCATCAAGAGGCTTTATAGTTCCTCTTCACATACTGCCATAAGGGTGGTGTCATCTGCATATCTGAGGTTATTGATATTTCTCCCAGCAATCTTGATTCCAGCTTGTGCTTCTCCCAGCCCAGCATTTCTCATGATATACTCTGCATATAAGTTAAATAAGCAGGGTAAAAATATACAGCCTTGATGTACCCCTTTCCCTTTGGGAACCAGTCTGTTGTTCCATGTCCAGTTCTAACTGTTGCTTCTTGACCTGCATACAGGTTTCTCAAGAGGCAGGTCAAGTGGTCTGGCATTCCCATCTTTTTCAGAATTTTCCACAGTTTATTGTGATCCACACAGTCAAAGGCTTTGGCATAGTCAATAAAGCAGAAATAGATGTTTTTCTGGAACTCTCTTGCTTTTTTGCTGTTGGCAATTTGATCTCTGGTTGTTCTGCCTTTTCTAAAACCAGCTTGAACATCTGGAAGGTCACGGTTCATGTATTGCTGAAGCCTGGCTTGGAGAATTTTGAGCATTACTTGACTAGCATGTGAGATGAGTGCAATTGTGCGGTAGTTTGAGCATTCTTTGGCATTGCCTTTCTTTGGGATTGGAATGAAAACTGACCTTTTCCAGTCCTGTGGCCACGGCTGAGTTTTCCAAATTAGCTGGCATATTGAATGCAGCACTTTCACAGCATCATCTTTCAGGATTTGAAATAGCTCAACTAGAATCCATCACCTCCACTAGTAGTGATGCTTTCTAATGCCCACTTGACTTCACATTCCAGGATGTCTGGCTCTAGGTGAGTGATTACACGATCGTGATTATCTTGGTCTTAAATATCTTTTGTGTTCAGTTCTTCTGTGTATTCTTGCCACCTCTTCTTAATATCTTCTGCTTCTGTTAGGTCCATACCATTTCTGTCCTTTATCGAGCCCATCTTTGCATGAAATGTCTCCTTGGTATCTCTAATTTTCTTGAAGAGATCTCTAGTCTTTCCCATTCTCTTGTTTCCTCTATTTCTTTGCATTGATCGCTGAGGAAGGTTTTCTTATCTCTTCTTGCTATTCTTTGGAACTCTGCATTCAGATGCTTATATCTTTCCTTTTCTCCTTTGCTTTTCACTTCTCTTCTTTTCACAGCTATTTGTAAGGCCTCCCCAGTCAGCCATTTTGCTCTTTTGCATTTCTTTTCCATGGGGATGGTCTTGATCCCTGTCTCCTGTACAATGTCATGAACCTCAGTCCATAGTTCATCAGGCACTCTATCTATCAGATCTAGTCCCTTAAATCTATTTCTCACTTCCACTGTATAATCATAATGAATTTGATTTAGGTCACACCTGAATGGTCTAGTGGTTTTCCCTACTTTGTTCAATTTAAGTCTGAATTTTTCAATAAGGAGCTCATGATCTGAGGCACAGTCAGCTCCCGGTCTTGTTTTTGCTGACTGTATAGAGCTTCTCCATCTTTGGCTGCAAAAAATATAATCAATCTGATTTCAGTGTTGACCATCTGGTGATGTCCATGTGTAGTCTTTTCTTGTGTTGTTGGAAGAGGGTGTTTGCAATGACCAGTGCATTCTCTTGGCAAAATTCGATTAGCCTTTGCCCTACTTCATTCCGTATTCCAAGGCCAAATTTGCCTGTTATTCCAGGTGTTTCTTGACTTCCTACTTTTGCATTCCAGTCCCCTGTAATGAAAAGGACATCTTTTTTGGGTCTTAGTTCTAAAAGGTAGAACTAACCTTTTGGGCACCTACCGACCTGGGGAGTTCCTCTTTCAGTATCCTATCATTTTGCCTTTTCATACTGTTCATGGGGTTCTCAAGGCAAGAATACTGAAGTGGTTTGCCATTCCCTTCTCCAGCGGACCACATTCTATCAGACCTCTCCACCATGACCCACCCATCCTGGGTGGCCCCACAGGGCATGGCTTAGTTTCATTGAGTTAGACAAGGCTGTGGTCCTAGTGTGATTAGATTGACTAGTTTTCTATGATTATGGTTTCAGTGTGTCTGCTCTCTGATGCCCTCTTGCAACACCTACCATCTTACTTGGGTTTCTCTTACTTTGGACGTTGGGTATTTCTTCATGGCTGCTCCAGCAAAGTGCAGCTGCTGCTCCTTACCTTTGAGGAGGGGTATTTCCTCACTGCCGCCCCTCTTGACCATGCACGTGGAGTATCTCCTTTAGGGTCTCCTGCACCTCCGCAGCCACTACTCCTGGACGTGGGGTTGCTCCTCCCGGCCGCTGCCCCTGACCTTGGGCAAGGTGTAGCTACTCCCTGCCACGACCCATGACCTCACACGTGTGGTGGCTCCTCTTGGCCACTGCCTGTCGGGCATGCGGTCCTCCAGGCTTCTGCCCCTGACCTCCGTCATGGGTTAGCTCCTCTCGGCAGCACTTGTGCTCCATCGCAGCCACCCACGCTTATCATTAAGCTCTTTAAATGAAACTGATCGACTCACTGTGCATGGTTCAGAGATTGTAGAATCCTACTGTGACTATCAGACTCATCTCAAATATTTGCCTATCACCCTCAGATTTCCCTAGTGGCTCAGATGGTAAAGCGTCTGCCTGCAGTGCAGGAGACCCAGGTTCAATCCCCAGGTCCAAAAGATCCCCTGGAGAAGGAAATGGCAACCCACTCCAGTACTCTTGCCTGGAAAAGTCCATGGACGGAGGAGCCTGGTGGGCTACAGTCCACCAAGTTGCAAAGAGTTGGACACGACTGAGCGACTTCACTTTCACTTTCACTTCAGGCTTTCCTGCTTGACCTGCTACACTCAGCTCTTTAATTGTCTAGTACTTTCAGTTCCCCGAACCTGGCTTTAAGGGCTCTTCCTATTTTAGCACTTCATTGGAACCTCTTTAATGTTTTTTTTTTTAACCTCAAACTCTTGCTAAACTCTTGGGGTTTCAGCAGGTATATTTCTCTGCAAGTTTTAGCTACACAAGGCACCAGCTTTCACTCCCAAGCCACAATCATGGCCAGATTATCTCCTTTAAACTCCTGTTTTATTGTTGGAATAGGATGATTATACATTGACTGCCTAACGAGACATTGCAGTATAAACTATCTTAATTTTTTAAACTTTGTGTCCTACCTATAACCCCCAATCCCCAACTCAAGCACACAGTGCTATAAGCCAAATTGCACTTCATTTTTTTGGAGCCTTCATTCAGATGTCCCATTACAGCCTCTTATCTCTACATTCACAATCATGTCCTCATGTTATCAACCCTGAATTAAGCAAGCCATCGATACATACAAACATGCTCACAAAAATATCACTATGTCTTTTATCTAATTTCTACTTTCAATTGTATCTTGATGATATGATTCTTGGTCACCATTTATCCCTAGGTTCAGTCTGCCTCCAATGTGGGAGACTCGGGTTCGATCCCTGGGTCAGGAAGATCCCCTGGAGAAGGAAATGGCAATCCACTCCAGTATTCTTGCGTGGAGAATCCCATGGACGGAGAAGCCTAGTAGGTTACAGTCCACAGGGTCGCAAAGAGTCAGACGCGACTGAGCGACTTCACCTTCAATCAACGAGGAAATTTCTGCCATTGTCTTCCCATTGACTATCCACTCATCGTTTTACAGCACTGAATTTTGAAACTATCGTAGAAGTTAACACCGAAAATGAAGTGTTTGCCAGACTTCCCTGTCCTTCATTATCTCCCAGGGCTTGCTCAAACTCATGTCCATTGAGTAGATGATACCATCCAGCCATCTCATCCTCTGTCATCCCCTTCTCCTTCTGCCCTCAATCTTTCCCAGCATCAGGGTCTTTTCCCATGAGTCAGCTCTTCACACCAGGTGGCCAAAGTATTGGAGCTTCAGCTTCAACATCAATCTTTCCAATGAATATTCAGTATCAACACTAATAAGTATGTTTAATTCAAGGAGGTATGACTGACACGATAAGAAATTCCTCAGAAAAACATATGAGAGAATACCAAAGAGACATTCTGCCTCTAATATTATGTAAGACCAAGACATTAAATACACTTAAATATTTAAGTGTAACAGAACATTAAACTTGGCTTTGTCTGAAGCACCAAAAGCTGAAAGTAAATATGCCCAAGTGAGGTGAGGGGACAGATCTCCCCCTCACCTGGCAAAGAACATGCTAAGAGTGTGAGACTGATTCTACCCACCGAGGGAATTGCCATAGCAGCCAGGAAAAGAGAATAGTTGAAGAAGAAAGGGTAATCAGAGTGCTCCACTCCCCCTTCTCAAGCCAAGTCTGAGTTTTGAGTGGACAGCTTGGTTTGTATTCTGGGAACTGGAGGGAGCATAGGAATAAGGAATGAGGGCAGATACAACCTTAAGAAATTTTAAAGGCAACAGAATGAACTAAAGCTACCAACTGGGTGTCAGAGCAAAGGGAGTGCTGGGAGGGAGTTGGGTCTTTCCCCAACAGGCTCCATTTCCCCATGGGGCACATGCAGCTGGCCTTGAGCCATTCTGAAAGGATCTTACCCAAGAGGGCTGCTTAAAGAACAGCAGGACCCCAAAAAAAGAGAATCCATGTGTGATGAAGTGCTAGGGTTCCAGAGACTAAGGGAAGAATGGGAAGGAATGGGAGGAATGACAATTGAATGAAGTACTCAAGAATCCATTAATAATCAATGAATACACTCCACCATAAGTGGGGTCCCTCTGCATGTTTTGAGGACATATGCAATAGGTTGACTGGAACAAAGGGGACTTTGGGAAAATGTCACTGGAGCTTTATATTAGGACCACACTTTGAAAGCCTTGACTGCCTACCTAAATTCTACAGTACAAACCAGTAAGTGGAATTTGGCATTGTTATTGGAATGAGAAAGGTCAGAATGTTAGATAACTGGGAAACATATTCCTCCTTTGGAGAAGGAAATGGCCACCCACTCCAGTGTTCTTGCTGGAGAATCCCATGTACAAGGGAGCCTGGTGGGCTGCATACAGTCCACGGGGTCACAAAGATACAGACACAATTGAGCAGCTAATACACACACACACACACACACACATTCCTTCTTGGGCACGCTTATTTCCCTGTTAGGTATCAGATTTTCATAAAATCAAACAAATTTCTATCAAAGTCTACTCTTTCTCATTTTTTCCTTTATCTTTATACTCAGCTTTCTCCCTTCTAAACATTTTGTTTGTTTTTTCATAAGTAACAAAGTTGTATCTAATCTTGTCTTCAGTGTTCCATGCTAGTATCACTTTGTCTGCTAAAATCATAGCTACTTGCTGCTATTAGTATCAATTCTATCAATGAGTCTTTATTCTATCTTTCATCCACCCAACCCAAACTTTCTATCTAATGTGTTCCTCATTTTCTTAGAACTGCCTCTCCTTATATCATCAAATCACTTTACTTGAGCCTTTGCAAACTCAAAACTCAATTCTGTGATGCCTCTAAGACTTTGCAGAATCCTAGAGGTTCTCCTAAAGGAAAAATTCCAAATTAAAATTATTGAAAATTATATCTATCCCCCAAATTTCACTGTAACCCACCTCACTCCTAACTTCTATTTTATTCTTACTTGGCCTGGGGTCTTCTTTGAACCAGGGCTGTGTTTTTAAGATGTGTAATGTACCCAAGCAAATATTTCAATACTTAAAATTGCTAATGATAACAGTGATCAATTAGATTAAATGTTTTTGGCAACTTTCTAGCTCTGAAAGTGTTTCCTTACAATAACTATTGATAATTCTAATCGATAATCATGAAAAGAATGAGCAACTTCTACATCTGTAAAACTCTATTTTTCAATACCCATTACTATGGTCCCTTGAGACTACTTTGCATACTTTCATTTGTTTACTTGATGCTAAATCTTGGAACTGCTCTTGTGGGACACATACAAGAAAAGTGTCTTTGGTCTCTGAAGTCTTTCCTGATTCATCAAAATTCATTAGAGAAGAAAAGAGACTATTTTGGCAAATATCCATAGTATTTCACTGCATTGTTTGCATTTTATTAAAATAACTCATATTTAAAATACTCATATCTTATAGGTACTGTTTGTTTTCTTTACTTTACATAATGGCATTACTTAAGTGTGTTTTTAAAATAAGACTATAGAGAAGGGCATTATTTTTGTTTTTTACTTGTAATAATTCAGGATATATGTATATATGTATGTATGCTATGTATTTTAAGAATTCCTTTAGGTTTATTCAACCTCTTTCATTTGTTTTTTGTTTGTGTAAACTAAAAATCAATAATCATTTTCTTGCTTCATGTTAAATAGTTCAGATAAGATACAAAAGCAAGAAACTGCACCTGATACTTGAAAGTTGCTATTGCTGACAGCACTTCATCTTTTTTCAGGCCCATGTTGGCTTTTCTCCCAGCCCATCCATTCCTTAATGTAAGTGTTATAAATTGCTCTAAAGTGCCATAAAGCATAATAAACATAAATCAATATTTCTTGGTTAAAAACTTAGAAATGCTGATCCAGCCCAGGTGGGTTACAGATGTCCTGAACCCACCATGTCCCTTGGTTATTTTATCTTACCAAAAGCCACTTCTGGACTCAACCGTGCCTTTTTTTGCTTGTTTGTTTGTTTATTTGTTTTCTTTTCTGACCTTAGTCCCATGGACACTTTCAGTGACACATCAGGACAGACTGTGGGGAAGATATCATCGAAGAGTCTTAGAAAAGACCCATTATTTTTCCTTCTGGCCTCTGATCCCGGCAACTTTGGAAGAGTGGAGTGACAGTCTCAGACAAAGTTAGACCGCAGGCCAGCAACATGTCAAGCTTGTCTAAGGCAAATTCCAGTTTGTATGGGGAAAAAAATTCAGTTTCTTCTGAGATTCAGTGGATTAAGCAAAAACCCACTTCTTTCCTTCTGGCTCATAAATGTAGCATCTGATCTAAATGGAACACCTGCAGGCTGCTTAATGACAAAACAGACCTATTTGAATTTCCGCTATCTTTGGGATTTTTTAATATGATTATATGCTGTACACCCTTGGATATAAAACCACATCCCTCTCCTGGAAGTGACAGCTTGCCCCCACAGCCAACTGATGCTATTTATGTGGCATTGTTGTTATTTATTCTCATCTCAAAGGGAATGATTGAATGGCTTTGTGGTTTCTCCCAGGAAACTGTGGAGCTATATAGTATGAAATCTGCAAGCTCAGGTGATCATCTTTCTTGAGGAGATTTTCACAGGCGGCTCTTTGGAAATTGCATGAAAACGTTGGTAGGACATTAGACAAAGTGGTTTTATTAGACTTATTGACTCAAAGCTCACTTTTCATACTAATTGTGACCCAGTGCACATAGAGGGCAGACTGTCTTCTCCCCCAGACCTCATCCCCCTCCAGCCAAAAACAATGTTCTTTCTGCCCACCTCCAGCATATCTGAAAGCAAGTATGCGTATCAGGGGAATGTGGATAGAATTAGACAGACCTTATACTTTCCCCTGTCTGAAAAACTACTATTAGTCTTTCATTCCTTTGTATTCTGAAAACTATTTGATCAATAGAAAAAGAAATATAAAAGACCTCTAAATATATAAAAAGATGCCAAACTGTTCTTATAAGGGTAATGTAAATTAAAAATATATATATACTCAGATACTATTTTTTACTAATGAGATTAGCAAAACCAAAATTTAACACATGTTTTTGGTGACTCTGAACAAACAGGAATCCTCATAGCTTTGTTCATGGGTACCATCCTGGAAGAGGAGAATTAGGTGGCTCAGTAGTAAAGAATCTGCCTGCCAATACAGTGGCTATAGGTTCGATCCCTGGGTCAGAAAGATCCTCTGGAGAAGGAGATGGCAACTCACTCTAGTATTCTTGCCTGGGAAATCCCATGGACAGAGGAGCTTGGGGGGCTATAATCCAAGGGGTCTTAAAACAGCTAGACATGACTTAGGCTCTAAACAACAACACAAACTTATAAGTGCAACCATCCTTTGGTTTTAGCAATCCCAACCTTGGGAACTGATCCTATAGTAAAAATTGCACATATGAATGAAAAATATATAAAGTTATACATTGAAAAGCTCTAAATATCACAACTTCGAAACAACTCAAGTTCTGTCAAGAAGGAACTGGTTGAATTAATTATGGCATATTAACATGATAGAATATTATACAGGAGTATAAAAGAATGGGGCAGCTCATTATATGCTGATATGTCAATATCACTAGTTTGTATCTTTAAATGGATAAATGACACAGAACAGTGCATATATAGTAATATACATGTAAGTGGGAAGAGGGAATAAGAAAACTTTATTCTTGCTTGGCATTTGTATAGATATACTGATAAAATGCACGCATGTGTCTGTGTTTGTTCAGTCATTCAGTTGTGTCCAAGTCTTTGTGACCCCATGGACTAAAGCCTGCCAGGCTCCTCTGTCCATGGAATTCTCCAGGCAAGAATACTGGAGACAGTTGCCATTTCCTTCTCCAGGAGATCTTCCCAACCCAGAGACTGAACCTGCACCTTTTCATTGCAGGTAGATTCTTTACCACTGAGCCACCAGAGAAGCCCATACTGAGAGGATACTTAAGAAATTAATAACAGTGGTTACCTATGGAAAAGAACAAGATGGATGAGATCAGGGAAAGGAGTAAGAATTATCAGTCTTTACTGCTTTTATATTTGAACCATGTAAATGGGTAACCTACTAAATTTTTAAAATTAAAAACAATATAATCTACCTTCAATGTACAAGGGTTACAGTTTGTGTGTGTGTGTGTGTGTGTGTGTGTGTGTGTATGTGTTAGTCGCTCAGTCGTGTCTGACTTTTTGTGACCCCATGGACTGTAGCTCGCCAGGCTCTGCTGTCCTTGGGATTCTCTAATTTCTCTACACTATAGCTAACATTTGTTTTCCGTTCTTTTGGCTGTAGCCATGGTAGTGGGTGTGAAATTGTATTTCATTGTGATTCAACCTGCTCAAATTTTTTAAATTAATGAGAAAACTGTGCCACAAATGTCTTTTATTAAACTATTATACCTATGAAAAAATACTACCTCAGTTCTGTTATTAAATCAAAAAATCCATTGACAGCTTGCAGACCTCAGTTTGTTGAGGGCCTAGAACTAGGCAGATCCTATCTAGACCTGCCTAGAACTAGGCAGATCCTGTGCATGAAAGCTCCTTGCAGCCATGTTATTAATATTAAATGTCTACCGAAAGCTAATGGCTTCATGCCATGATTCTTTCTGCATATTCCTGTGACATAGATATTTCAATCTCCCTTTTACAGATGAGGAAGCTGAGGGTCTTCTAGAATAAAGAACATAGCCAAAGTTAGACCTCTAGTAAATGAAAATGCCAAGATTCAAACCAATGTCTGCTTGATCTCCAGTCCTCTGCACTTTTCACTATAACAAAGCTTTAGAGGGAGGAAAACCACTCAGAAGGAACAGAAGACAATTAGGTGACGTTTTTACCTACCTCCAAATTTGCATGAGTTGGCTTTGTCATTTAAATGTTTTTCTTGTCCAAGATCTGTTCTGTGAAGCCCATATATCCCTTTCTTTCTGATTTTGATACCATGGCATGTGCTCTAACTTGTACCATTTCCTCTGAAATCCTGGACCCATAAGACACTTCGCCAAAGACCAGAGGCCTTCTTGTTAGCTTGGTGCCTGAAGGTCTCTTCTTTCTTTGGAATATGTGAACTCACCAGACTTTAGACCACAGTTTCAAATATACTTCCAGCCAAATGGCAGTTCTTCTACAGAAAGAAATGAGGTACAAGATAGAAGAGATAGACTGAACTCCAAACTAGTCTGAACTGGTTCCTGGCAGGAGACAGGTAAGTATACCCAATGGCCAACTCATACCATCCATGTACTGATAGGTGAAATGTCAACCCCTTCCATGGATATCACATCCTGCTTTGGGCACAGTGTCTTCCTCTGTGAACAACTGCTGCCAAATGGTGCTTGGAGATTGGTTACCTTATCTCAACCCAAAGTGAATCCACTATAGAGCCAACCAATCACCTTGTTACCAGGTCCACGTATAGATGAGGCCATTAACAAGACTACACAGAGAAAATGTCAAATCCTGGGAAATTCATGAACTAGCCAATGAAGCTATGTTCTTTGTCCATAGAAACTCAAGGCAAATTTTACCACTTCAACATGAAGAGGTTTTTAATGAAATATATTATAATAAAAACATTTCACTTGGAGGGAAGTGTGTCAAAACAAAATATTACTTTAAGGTGAATCTGTGTCTTTTGAATAGTAAAGTAAAAATAATCTTTTAAAAAAGTTTTGGCCCAATTTATAAGAAAATCTTTTGTATTATATGAAAACTACTCATTTGGGGAAAAAAATACAATTCTGACTCTATTGAATAGGCTGTTGATTCAGGGAAATCTACAAAGGAAAGGTCAGAAGAGAGAGAGATCTGAAGCCTCTTGGAAAGATCTGGAAAATATATGCCACCCTGCTTCTTCTCTCATGCTGCTTGTATCATTGGGACCATCTACACCAGAATACTATAAGACCCTATTGTTACCTTTTACCCCTCAGGTTTAATTATTTTTAAATAGTTTAAAAAAATAAAATTAAAACCTGAATTTATTTTTTTTAAACTCTAAGTAAAGGTGAAATCCCATTAACTCTCCCCAATCTCATTCCACACAGACGTTTTCTATAATCAAATTAGTGTGTACCACTAAGACCATTCTGGGTCTTTTATATTTGTATCAACATAAGTACATTTTGGCCCAGCTCCTTGATTAAAAAGCAGATATTCAACACATATTTTTGAGCACTTACTACTTAGAAGACTATGTTTTAGGCAGAGGGGATGTAAAAAAATTAGGTTATTGTATATTGAGCATCTAATTTATGCCAGGACTTTTGAGAGGGAATCTGCCTTTAATTTTGTATTTGATCAACACAATAATCCTGAAGAAATGTGCTACTCTTTGTTCTACAGATGAGAAAGCTGAAGTTCAGAGAAGTTAAATGATTTGCCCAAGGTCACAGATGACAGATAATAGAGCTGAAATTCAAACAGAGGCATGGCTGTGGATGACACAACATGACAATGTACTGAAATAATAGTATTGCCCCATTGTTCATAACAATTTTCCTAAGGCTTTACATATTTTGACTCATTTAATGATGGAACAGGGAGGCCTGGCGTGCTCTGATTCATGGGGTCACAAAGAGTCGGACACGATGAGCGACTGAACTGAACTGAACTGAACTGAATGTTGATGGCAACAGAGATATGTAGTGTTATCAGCCCCCAATTTACAGATGAGGATATAAGGCTCAGTGAGGTTAACAAATTTACCCTAGATTATGCTAGTAATAATTGCCAGAACTCAGATTGAAATCCAGACAGTCCGGTTGCATTGCTTCATCTCTTTACTCCTACATTACACTGTTCTCAATATCATGTGCATTGAGGCACATATGTTCAGTTGTGCAGTCCTGTCTGACTCTTTTGCAATCCCACATGCTTTAACCAGCCAGGGTACTCTGTCTGTGGCATTTTCTAGGCAAGAATGCTGGAGTGGGTTTTCATTTCCTACTCCAGTGGATCTTCCCAATCCAGAAATCGAAACTGTGTCTCTTGTATCTCCTGCATTGGCAGGTGGATTCTTTATCTCCGAGCCTATGTATGCAGCTGTGCTGTGCTTAGTCGCTCAGTCATGTCCAGCTCTTTGCAACCCCATGGACTGTAGGCTTCTCTGTCCCTGGGGATTCTCCAGGCAAGAATACTGGAATGGGTTGCCATGCACTCCTCCAAGGGATCTCCTCAAGCCAGGGATCGAACCCAGGTCCCCCTTGTTGCAGGCAGATTCTTTACTATTTGAGCCACCAGGGAAGACCAAGAATACTGGAATGGGTAGCCTGTCCCTTCTCCAGGGGATCATCCTGACCCAGGAATCAAACCGGGGTCTCCTTCATTGCAGACAGATTCTTTACCAGGTGAGCTACCAGGGAAGCCCGAACCAATGCATGTTCATGTTTAAAACCTATGCAACTCTTAATTATATTTGGTTAGAGGTTTTAACAACAGTGACGAAGGCATCTTTATAAATAAAATGATCAAATTCTAGGAATCATACATATGGTACGATCCTAATTATATCAAATAGATAACAGAAAAATTTAGTAAGAAATTCATTTTTTGAAGTCCACTTTCTTTTAAGGTTGTATAAAAAACATGAATAGAGCCAAAAGCAGATGAAACATTTTCACATTCATTTACATCACAATCTAGTTCTTCATATTAACTTTACTTTTCAAGCAACAGGAAATGGGTGCAATTTAAGAACTGAGAGACTGCCTTCTCAGGGCACACCTTTGATCCTCCTGTGATGGGTGTTTTTTTTTTTTTCCTGGCTATTTACAAAAGATCACCAAGTCTCTGGGTTCTCTTAACTCACCTGAGATTTGGTGGGAGTGTGGGGCTGGAGAAGACTCTTATGAGCCCTTTGGACAACAAAGAGATCAAACCAGTCAATTCTAAAGGAAATCTGCCCTGAATATTCATTGGAGGGCCTTTTGCTAAAGCTCAAATACTTTGGTCACCTAATGTGAAGAGTTGACTCATTGGAAAAGACCCTGATGCTGGGAAATATTGAAGAAAAAAAGGAGAAGGAGGCATCAGAGGATGAGATGGTTTGATAGTATCACTGACTCAATGGATATGAATTTGAGCAAACTCTGCTGCTGCTGCTGCTAAGTCACTTCAGTCGTGTCTGACTCTGTGCGACCCCATAGACGGCAGCCCACCAGGCTCCCCCGTCCTGGGATTCTCCAGGCAAGAACACTGGAGTGGGTTGCCATTTCCTTCTCCAGTGCATGAAAGTGAAAAGTGAAAGTGAAGTTGCTCAGTAGTTGCTCAGTCGTGTCCAACTCTTAGCGATCCCATGGACTGCAGCCCACAAGGCTCCTCCATCCATGGGATTTTCCAGGTAGGAGATAGTAAAAGAGAAGGAAGCCTGGTGCGCCAGTCCACGAGGTTGCAAAGAGTTGAACATGACTTAGCAGCTGAACAACAGCAACAAGACCAAAAACAGAAGTGACCAGCCAGTCAGCAGATCCCACATCATGCATTCAGTCTCCTGGAGGAGATTATGCCAGGTTCTGGGGCATGGATGCCAGGAGGCAAGTGTTTTTGGAGGAGGAGAGTTTGAAACAGGAGAATTGGACAGACTTATAGGGAGCTTCTCCCATCAGTGGGTTTTTTTCCCCAGGTTCCTCAGCTAATGGAGATCAGTCCCCATATCCATGGTGATACCCAGCCTACCAGTAATATGAGTTGGAGGGATAGTGCAAGCAAGTGGTGAAGGATTGGGGGAAAGAAGAAGGTAGGGGGTTAAGTAGTAAAAACCATGCACTGGGAGGCCATGTCAAGGATCCCTATACCTGACTTTAAGAGGTTAGATAACTATAGTGACCAATATGGAATGAAGAAAGAAAGTCCTTCCCCAGAATGTTCTTGAGACTTCAAAAGATCACATAACACTTTTTGGAGAGACATCTTTTCACCCAACTTCCATTCAGTGTAGGGGTTAATAATGATAAATCTTTTCCTTCATCACTGCTGGTAAGATCTTAGATTAAATTTGATTTGAAGATTAAAAGAAACATGGCATTCCAGGTAGGGAAAAGACACAGGAAAACCTCAACAGTTGTTCTCTTTAGGTAGTAGAATAGTGGGTGACTTTATTCTTTATCGCCTTCTATATTTTCAAGTTTTCTATGATTGTCACTTGTTCTGTACAAAATCATAAAACCAATTACTTTTTTTAAACTCTTATTAGCTATGTCATTTCACCGTCCATCTGGCTTAGTCATGCTTTATTTTCATCTAGACATTTTTACACTGCAAATGTTTGTTACAAGTAGGACAGCTATGAATTTTTTTCTAGAATCCAGTCCTAGAATTTGCATTTAGATATATGTAAATGAAAGCAATTTAGGCCAACATTATTCTATATCCTACTTGAAAAGAATTTTTAAAGTGTTAAAGAAAACTAGAAGGATTTAATCGGTTTGTTCCATGCCAAACTCTAAGTCCAGGATCAGGCCCATAAATGATGACAGGGGCCCAGACAGCAACACCTCAACTAATACTCCTGAGTGGTCATTTTGGCAACTAATTTCAATTTTGAAAAAAGGAAAGTGGGCCAAGTATACAGGCCTAACAGAAAACCCCCATAGGCTGCTTGCATAATCGGAGCAGCTAGTTTGCAACTTCTCCTTGAGTCAATCGCTGGCTTAACAGTTATGGTTATTCACTTCAACTAGATATGAACTGATACCAAAAATAAATGGGCTGTGTCAAGCTACTTTATCCCAGATTCAAGCAACTCTATTATAATCCCATATAGAAATGAAGGCTTTTTAAAGACCACCAGGAGACAAATCTGTCTTTCTCCAGACCCCCAAGCACAAACTGGATCAGATCTTAAGCTTCAGATCAGTACGAGTTTATTGTCAGGCTTCCCAGAGACTCCCTATGTTGCTCAAAAGACCCTATGTTGGTCTTACATATCTAAGAAGGTCTGAAAAATCTCGGTGGCTCAGTATCAAACCTTTCTTCCGTGCCGCACAGTCTCTCCTGTAATTGCCTTCTGGCTTTTTCAAGAACTTTTATCACCAAGAGCACTGTTTACCCTGAGCTACACCAGTATGTTTTTGTCCCATTGTAAGCTAGCTAAATGGGCTTTTCTGGTGGCTCAGATGGTGAGGAATCTGCTTGTAATGTGGGACACCCAGGTTCAATCCCTGGGTCAGGAAGATCCCCTGGAGAAGGGAATGGCAACCCACTCTAGTATTCTTGCCAGAGAACCCCATGGACAGAGGAACCTGCCAGGTTGCAAAGAGTTGGACACAACTGAGCTGCTACTACTACTACTACTACTACTACTACTACTACTACTACTACTACTAAGCTAGCTGAATAAATGCAGATTAGATCCTAACATTCAGCCTTGCAGGATTTCCTTGAATCTGCTTGCCTGCCTCCAAGGTGTGCTTGGCAACTGCCTGCTATTCATGGCTGTGGACCTGAACCATCCCTATAAAATAGCTGTCCCTTGATATCATCTCCTCCCACCCCATCTATCCCAGTAATGGAATATCCCAGTTCTTCACTTCTCATATAATTAAGTTCATTAAACCATTTATTTAATACCTACATCTTGTTGGTGCTATTTTAGATGATACAAAGATGAATCATATTAGATCTTTGTCCTTAAAAAATTCATACATTAGTGGATGTATTCATTTCCTAGGTTTGCCTTAATAAAAGACTATGAACTGGATAGCTTAAATCAACAGAAGTTTATTGTCTCACAGTTACAGTGGTAAGTTCTGAAAGCAAGATGTTCACATGGGTGATTCCTTCCTTCTACGGGCCATAGAGACAATCTGTTCTTTGCCTCTCCCCTAGCTTCCAGAAGTCTCAGGTGTTCCTTGACTTGTGGATGGTGTTGTTTCTGTGTCTTCACGTTATCTCCCCTCAGGACCTGTCTGTGTCCCAATTTTCCCTTTTATTAAGGAACCCTATCATATTGGATTAAAAGCCTAATAGTATAAGGGTTAGTCACTCAGTCGTGTCCAACTCTTTGGGACCCTATGGACTGTAGCCCTCCAGACTTCTCTGTCCATGGGATTCTCCAGACAAGAATACTGGAGTGGATTGCCATTCCCTTCTCCAGAGGATCTTCCCCACCCAGGGATGGAACCCAGATCTTCTGCACTGCAGGCAGACTCTTTACTGTCTGAGCTATAAGAAAGTCCTGTCCTCCTCCAATGATGGTGGCTCAGATGGTAAAGAATTTTCCTTCAATGCAGGACACCTGGGCTTGATCCCTGGGTCAGGGAAGATCCCCTGGAGAAGGGTATGGCAAGTATGGCAACCCACTCCAGTAGTCTTACCTGAAAAATTCCATGGACAAAGGAGCCTGGTGGGTTGCAATTCATGGCATTAAAAGAGTCAGACACAACTAAGCAACTAACACTTTCACTTTCACTCCTCCAATATGATCTCCTCTTAACTTAGCTTCCCTTGTGGCTCAGCTGGTAAAGAATCCTTCTGCAATGTGGGAGACCTGGGTTCAATCCCTAGGCTGGGAAGATCCCCTGGAGAAAGGAAAGTCTACCCACTCCAATATTCTGGCCTGGAGAATTCCATGGACTGTATAGTCCATGGGTTGCCAAGAGCCAGACATGACTGAGCGACTTTCACTTTCACTTTAACTTAGCTAATTGCATCAGTCACAACTTTATTTCCAAATAACTCTTTCTAAGGTGGGGCAGTGGGGGTGGTTAGGATTTCAACTTATGAATTTTGAGGGGAGACAGTTCAGTCTGTATCAGTGGGCAAAATGTATGTACAGGGAATTACTTCAAATAAAATATGAGAAGCTAAATATTAACAGTAAGTGCTAAGGGTAAGTAAAGCACAGAGGAATGTGGCGTTACAACTGAGATGAGCTGGGCAGGGTTGGCTCATGGCAAAATGAAGCTGTTGCTTAAATAATAAGTCAAGGATTCTCCTGGTGGTGCTGCCACACACAGAGAAGAACGTTCTGTTGCACCTGAGCATGTAAAAGCCTCCCTCATCTGTGGGCAGCAGGCCAGAGTGACTGGGGTCCATAAGGTACACCTTTGACCCATTTCTGAATCCGCCATAGAGAAAAGGGTCTCCCACAGTATGCACTGTACATCTCATATCTGGGTGTCAGAGTCTTCTGTGCTCATCAGATTTATTAGATAAAATCGCCGGAGGGCGGAAGTACCAAAAAGTATGAGTAATTAAAACACTGAGCAGCAATATTATTAAAGGTATATTAAAATCAATGACATCCATTTGAAAAGATATATTTCACACCCTGTCCTCCACAGTGGGAGATATGGCTGAACAGAAACAGGTCAAGCAGGGAGTATTGTTAATGAAGGTCCTTGTGGAAAAGGCTGCCGGAGACAAAATGAGTTAAAATCTTTATTGTGTCTTGACAGCCCACATGAATCTATGATGATGATAAATGTTCTCATTTCGAACTTTTTTCTTTTCCTGAGACATTTTACATGCTATCTCCAATTTGCTTTGAATTTCTCCTAAGACATATGTTCTCAGAAGAAAGTCTCTGCTTGCTTTTCATTAAGTAAGATCTTATCAGGGTGTTTGCATGTGACATCACGTTGGAACTATTAATCTTATGACAGGATATTAAAGAGTGGGGGAGGGGAATTCCTTCACAGGTTGAGGGCCATTACATTTGAGAAACAGCCCTTGAACCCTGACAACAAGCACCAGCCCAGGAACTGCAATTGAAATGATTAATAAATGCTTTCCCAAAGCTAACACTCTAGGCAAGAAGGTTGCTCCTTAGAAGGATGTGCAGGGGACAGTGGAAGCTAATATGGCTTGTGCACCACTGGGCTGGACCCTGCTATTTCTGGATCATGAACCTGGAGGATCCTGGCAGGCCACCAAAGGATGGTTGTTAATTCTCAGTGGCATTAAGGCTTCTCTGGTATTGAGACACAACCAGTTGCAACAACACAGATTTAGTGTGAAAGGAAAGATGATAATTCCCTGCTGTTGCTATAATGATTCTATAAAGTACACAAACATATCCACACTTGTGCACACAAACACACACAGATACATATGCAGATAACACTTTAATACACCAGCAGGAAATTGGCTTAAGATGAAACTTTAGTGATTTGCCTGGCAAATCCCATGTACGGAGGAGCCTGGTGGGCTGCCGTCTTGGGTCGCACAGTGTCGGACGCGACTGAAGCGACTTAGCAGCAGCAGCAAGGTCTAGACTTGCTGGGCCATGGGACTGTGATAAGGACTTTGAGCAATGGGAAGTCTTTGATGGAATTTAAACCAGAAAATATACAATCATATTTGCATTTTCCAAAAGTTATTTGACTGAAGGGTGGATATAGATTTAAACAAGGCAAGAGACAGAGCTATGGTGGAACACAGAGGAATCCCTTGACTTGGCAGACCTATGAAGATGAGAAAAGTATATAAACCACAATGAGTGATATTTTGGATGTTAAAGGATTTGATGGTGGCTTGAATCCTGGGGATGAAAAAGCAAATGGTTAGAGACTTCCAGCCTTTCAGGCACATGAGCAAATGGATGATAATGAATTTACGGAGGCAAAAATAAATGGGGACAGTCTGGACACGTGCTCATGGGTTGAATTCTTAACATATTGGGTTTACAAAGATTATAAACTATTTAAGTAGGAATGTTTAGTCGAGTATGTCTGTCCTTTAATGTAGCTTGCATGCACGCTCAGTTGTAGTCAACTATTTGTGACCCCATGGACTATAGCCCACCAAGCTCCTCTGTCCTTGGAATTTTCCAGGCAAGGATACTGGAGTGGGTTGCCATTTCCTTCTCCAGGGGATCTTCTCAACCCAGGGATCGAACCTGCATCTCCGGCATTCTTGCACTGGCAGGAAGATTCTTTTCCACTGCTCCACCCAAGAGTTATCCTTAATGCAACCTGGCATCTAATCTACTCAATGCTGTCCAGCTATCTCTCCTTTGTTTTGATAAATCAGTCTTCAAAGTGTTTTTCTTTTTAATTGCAAACATTTTTTATAATTGGAGAGAATGAGAAATCTTAGAATTGTGTTAATTTTTAATCTAAATGTATATAAAATAACCCAAGAAATGCCCTTTTCTCCCTTTTTTATCCAGGAAAATTGTTGTCATTTGAAAGAGCAGCTTTTATACAGGGGTCAAGGCTCTACCAGAGCAGTAAAAAATGTAGCAAGGTCAAGTCAATATTTGTTAAGTTCTAAGATAAATAATGACCAACCTAAATGGCATATTCAAAAGCAGAGACATTACTTTGCCAACAAAGGTCCATCTAGTCAAGGCTATGGTTTTTCCTGTGGTCATGTATGGATGTGAGAGTTGGACTGTGAAGAAGGCTGAGCCCCGAAGAATTGATGCTTTTGAACTGTGGTGTTGGAGAAGACTCTTGAGAGTCCCTTGGACTGCAAGGAGATCCAACCAGTCCATTCTGAAGGAGATCAGCCCTGGGATTTCTTTGGAAGGAATGATGCTGAAGCTGAAGCTCCAGTACTTTGGCCACCTCATGTGAAGAGTTGACTCATTGGAAAAGACCCTGATGCTGGGAGGGATTGGGGGCAGGAGGAGAAGGGGATGACAGAGGATGAGATGGCTGGATGGCATCACTGACTCAATGGACGTGAGTCTGAGTGAACTCCGGGAGTTGGTGATAGACAGTGAGGCCTGGTGTGCTGCGATTCATGGGGTTGCAAAGAGTTGGACACGACTGAGTGACTGAACTGAACTGAACTGAAGATAAATAAGGTTTATTATTTGTAGGGGATTATATGCCAGTGGTAAAAATCCACCTGCCAATGAAGGAGACAAAAGAGACACAGATTTGATCCCTGGGTTGGAAAGATTGCCTGGAGGAGGCTATAGCAATCCACTCCAGTATTCTTGCCTGGAGAATCCCATGGACAGAGGAGCCTGGTGGGCTACAGTTCACAGGGCTACAAAGAGTCGGGCATGACTGAAGTGACTTAGCATGCACATATATATCTTTGGCATATGTTGACCAGTTTTTTCTATTCTTCTCCAGACTATATCCATTTGGCATTCCTGTTTAGGGGAATACAGAGTGTGACCACACAGTACAGTTCTCCCAATATGTCAGGACAAGGGTTGAATCCAGACCACTCACTGGGGGGGAAATATGTGTGTTCCATGTTCCGTGTTTCCTCCAACTAGTTTGAGCCAGGTGTCAGAATTTTCCTGAATATTATTCTGAATCATTCCATGAAATAAAGTTGAAGTGTTGTATCTCCATTTTCCTAAAAGTGAGAATGGGTTACTAGAGGAAATGCCCATGTCAGTCATAAAGCATTTCCAAAGAGAGGATATATTGAATGGAAGTGATAAGTCTTGTCTAGTTTAACAAGCTCTCATGGCAGCCCCTGGGGTTAGTAAAATTCATACTCTGACCAGGACAGCCCCAGAATATGGCATCCACTTGGCGTAGAAGGCTGTCCTGGGAAGCTGAGAATATAGCAGTTGTCAGTTCCCCTTTCCTTGACTGAATAGTTTGTCTCTACTGTGCCTGGGAGGTTTACATCTCATGGGGTACAAGAGGGTATAAGCCAGGTCAGAAATTTCTGACTTAATCCTATTTCAGAAAAAGGATGACTGTTGAGTGTGGGCTGAGGAGAGTGGAATAAAGTTTAAAATACAGTAACCTAAAGCTGAAGACTGGTGATGGGTTTGTACTCTTCTAGCTGCCATGGGTTAAGGGGACTGCTAGACTGTTAGCAAGATTCCAGAGGGACATGGCAGGTTGAAGTAGTACAAGCCATCTTTCAGCCTCAAGAAACACGAATGGCTGCAAGAACACTAAGTTTATTCCAATACTCATTCTTTATGATTCTCAATCTTCTCCTAAGTATTTGCATTGGCCAAAAATTCGCTTAGGTTTTTCCTGTAACATCTTATGCAAAAACCCAAGCAAACTTTTTGCCCAACCCAATAAAATGAAAACAAGGCTTACCTTATAAGGTTCTTGTGAAGATATATGAATAAAGGATCAAAAGTATTAGAGCAGCACTTTATATTTGTTAGGAACTCAACACACAACAGATTATTATTATTGTTGTTGTTGAAATAAAGATTAAAATATCAGTTAAGAAATTATTGAAAAATAGAAATTTATCAATTATTGTATATAAGATTCTTATAGAAAGGAAACTTTCTATTTAAAATGAAAAAAAAATGACAACAATTCTGCCTTTTGTCATGAAATATAATCTTATTCAAAGTGAAGTCACTCAGTCGTGTCCAACTCTTTGCGACCCCATAGACTGTAGCCCACCAGGCTCCTACATCCATGGAATTTTCTAGGCAAGAGTACTGGAGTGGATTGCCATTTCCTCTCCAGGGGATCTTCCTGATCTCAGGGTTGAGCCTGGGTCTCCCGCATTGCAGGCAGATGCTTTACCATCTGAGCCACCAGGGAATTAGTAGAATAATAAATTCTCTTTCACCTACAAAACTGATGGGAATGCAGGTCATGCCCAAGAATTTGATGTTAAAAGCAAGACTATAATTTTGAGACCTTAAATATTTCCTTTGACAAAAGACCTTACTGATCATTTTTGATGGAGGAAGAGAAATTGCAGAGAAGTTCTTGAGGGAAAAAAGAATAAGGATAAGAAAACTGAACTCTTCTGCAAAATAAATCAAGAAGAATTTTTATTTTAGCCTTCTGTTCCAGAAATTAATTTTAATATATTTAGTATCCTTTTACTTGAAAATGATATATATATTTAAAAAAAAGCTCAATTCAAACTGTCTTAAGCAAAAGGGAGAATTTATTGATGTAGAGGTCCAAGGATAACATTGACTTTGGGTGGAACTAGTTTTCAGAGGTGCTCCAGGCCCTGTCTATTGCTCCTCTGTTTCTGTTCCTTTTTAGGAGTCCATAGGGTGCTATCAGTTGCCTCAAACCCACTCCAGAATGTTACACTGGAGGTCTTATTCCTCTGAAGTAAAAGAAGATAATCTTGCTATTAAGTCCATGCATGCTCAGTTGTGTCTGACTCTTTGTGACTCCATGGATTTTAGCCTTTCAGGCTTCTCTTTCCATGGAATTTTCTTGGCAGGAATACTGGAATGGGTTGCCATTTCCTACTCCAGGGGATCTTCTCAACCCGGGGATCAAACCCGAGTCTCTTGTGTCTCCTGCATTGGCAAGTGGATTCTTTACCACTGTGCCACCTGGGAAGCCCAATTTTGCTGTAAGAAAAGGAACAAATTCTGGATAGCATACACACTGAAACACACACAGACGCTCACACACACAATTCAGCATACCAATCTACTTAACATGTGGGTGGACAACTGAAGACTTTTGGTGTTTCCTCAGATTCCCAATTTGAGAGGAAGCCTGTAAGCCTGGATCTCTTGTGTGGGGTGCTAAGTTACAGAAGATGTGTACTTTAACAGAGATCTCACCACCCCAGCAGAGGGTGCAGTGCAGAAAAAGCATTGCTTAAGTAATTTGTATTTGGGGCTTTGTTTCCGAGTACTGTTTGTCCCTAAGAATCTTGAAGAAGGAACGTCTTGAAGGTCAGAACAGCACAACACAGTGACTAAGATGACGGTGGCTGTGTAGCACCTCCCTCTGACATGCTACGATAATTAATTTGATGTGTCAACTTGACTGGGCCACGATACCAAGATATTGGTTCAACACTGGTCTGGATGTTGAAAGTGAAAGAGTTAGTCGTTCAGTCGTGCCCAACTCTTTGTGACTCGATGGTCTGTAGGCCCACCAGGTTCCTCTGTCCATGGGATTCTCCAGGCAAGAAAACTGGAGTAGGTAGCCATTTCCTTCTTCAAGGGATCTTCTGGGCCCAGGGATTATACCTGGGTCTCCTACACTGCAGACAGATTCTTTACCGTCTGAGCCACCAGGTCTGGATGTTACCTCAAGGTATTTATTTAGGTGAGATTAACATTTAAATTGGTAGACTTTCAGTCAAGCAGATTACCATTCATAACATGGGTGATCTTCATCCAATCAGTTGAAGTCCTTAAGAGAAAAAGACAGAGGTTCTGCTAGGGACAGGGACTTCTACCTACAGACTGTCTTTGGACCCAAGCTGCAGCATCAGCTTCTCCCTAAGTTTCCAGCTTGCTGGTGTTACCTGCAAAGTTTGGACTTGCCAACTTCCACAGTCACGAGAGTTAATTCCTTACAATAAATCTCTCTACCTCTCTCTGTGTCTCTCCTTCTGTCTATTTCTCTGACTCTTTCTCTCTTTTATATACACACACAGACACACCTTACCTGTTTTTCTGGAGAACTCTGAGTAATATACATACTAATGTGGATGCAGTATTAATATACTGGGCAGAGCCAACTTAGTCCTTGTAATGGTTTCCCATAGCTGCTGTAACAAATGACCATATCTTTAGTGGATCAGAACAGCGTAAAGTTAATATCATGTACTTTCGGAGGTCAGAAGTCTGACACAGGTGTCACTGGGCTAAAAAGAAGTGTCAGTGGGCTGCGTTCCTTCCAGAGGCTCTAGGAAAGAATCCATCCACTTGCCTTTACAGCTGTAGAAGTCACCTGCATTCCTTGGCTCATGGCTACTCTCTTCCTCTTCAAAGCCCTTAGTGTGGCATCTTCCAACCTGTCTAGGACTCTTCTGATTGCTTCTTATTAGAAACCTTGTGATTACCTTGAGCTCACCTGGGTAATCCAGGGACACCAGCTTCCTTGTTCTTCACCATCTCCTGGAGCTTGCTCAAACTCATGTCCATTGAGTCAGTGATGCCATTCAACCATCTCATCCTCTGTTGTCCCCTTTTCCTCCTGCCTTCAATCTTTGCCAGCATCAGGGTCTTTTCCAATGAGTTGACTTTTGCACCAGGTGGCCTAAGTATTGGAGCTTCAGCCTCAACATTAGTCCCTCCAATGAATATTCAGGATTGATTTCCTTTAGGATGGACTGGGTTGATCTCCTTGCAGTCCAAGGGACTCTCAAGAGTCTTCTCCAGCAACACAGTTCAAAAGCATCAGTTATTCAGTGTTCACCTTTTTTATGGTCCAGCTCTCACATCCATACACGACTACGGGAAAAACCATAGCTTTGACTATATGGACCTTTGTCGGCAAAGTAATATCTCTGCTTTTTGATACACTCTTTAGGTTTATCATAGCTTTTCTTCCAAGGAGTAAGTATCATTTAATTCCATAGCTGCAGTCACCATCTGCAGTGATTTTGGAGCTCAAGAAAATGAAGTCTGTCACTGTTTCCACTGTCTCCCAATCTATTTGCAATGAAGTGATGGGACTGGTTGTCATGATGTTTGTTTTTTGAATGTTGAGTTTTAAGCCAACTTTTTCTCCCACGAAATCTTTAATTCAATCACATCTGCAAAATTCCTTTCATCATGTAAATTAACAGACTCACTGGCTGCAAGGATTAAGATCTAGACATTTTTAAGGGTCTTCATTCTGCCTCCCACAACCCTTTGTGATGCATTCAGTCACCCACTCACTAAGAATCTGAGCATCTTGAGTGTCCACCATGTGCTATGAACAGAGGAAACATTGTGATGTTCTAGAAGATGGCATTTCAGCAAACGGTGCAAAAGACAGGTCTGGTTTCCACACTCGTGGAGTTTACACCTAATAAGGCTAGACACAACACAGGTAAGTAAATAAATATATAGATATATTTCATTTAAAATGTCAATAGACTTATAAGAAATCTGGAAAAAATAGGTGAGTATGATAACTGGAGGTGGGATGTGGTGGCTTTTAAGGTAGAGCTTTTGAAGCTGCAATCAAATTGGGAGTGATATATGAGAAACACATTTCACCAGTGATGTGTGGGAGAAAAAAGTCATGTTAGAAGGCAGGGGAAGGGTGGTACAAGAAGGTATCAGAGACAGGAGCAGAGCCAGTTGTGTAGGGATTTGGGGGCTTGGGGTTAATTCAAGCCTCAAAGATTCATCGTTTTTCCCTCTGTAGGAATTTCCTTGGTAGAGAAGTGTCCGCCTAAGAACCTGCTCACCAGAGGAACTGCTGGTAGCCCTTTTCTGCCTGAGGACAATTTGCCAAGTCCTCCATTCAGGCCCTACCCCTGCCAGCATCTTTCTTTTCTCATAGCATATTTCCTATCACATCAGTAATTGGCACCATCAATATGCTTGCAGGATTTAAACAGTTAGCAAAACTTCTTTGAGCTTACATAGAAGTATCTGAATTTGCTGATCATTCTTCAAGCGCATTATGCCTATGTGGCATACAGAATATTCATAGGAAAATACACACAGAATATTCATAGGAAAAGAAATTAGATTTGTTGTCTCCTACCTAGTTCAACCATTTAACGTTAGCATCTTATCACTACCCAATAAAAAATTACAGATGTTCCCTGCCTTTCAGTGCACTCCAACTTAACTAGGTTTCAGTAAAATCCATTTTAGGTTTCTTTCCTTCCTCTCAGGAGAAAGTCTCCGTGTTTCTCAAAACATACAAACCTGCAGGAAACAGAGTTGAAGGTAAAGGGGAAAATTGATTTGGTAATCAATTTGCAGTGTAATTCACCTTGAGGGAAAAAAATAAATGTCACAATCTTATTTTTAAAGTCCAAATAAAAAGAAATGTATAATTTTCTGTGTGGACAGTTAGGTCATGAATCAGGAATCTAGTTAAGCAGCAATTTGAGAATCATAGTCAGGAAATAGCAAATAAAACAAAAAGTGTTACAAAAACAATCAAATACACAACACACAAGGACTAGTTTGATCCTTGGTAAACATCAATCTCTAGCTCTATCTAAAATTCTCTCTCCGTATCCAATTTCTCCCTTCACTTACATGACTACTCACTTTTATTGATTTATGGTTTATCCTTTCTGTGCTTTTTTCTTTTTTTAGCAAAAAATAATCAAGCATACATACTCTTGTTTTCTTTCTTCCTTTTCTTAATTTATTGGGGTATGGTTGCTTCACACTGTTGAGTTTGTTTCTGCTATACAACAAAGTGATTCAGCTATACAATTGTCTTTCTTACAATAAAGGAAGCATATTACCATGTACTTTGCTTTTTTCTCCACACATCTTTGAAATTACTGCATATTAGTTTCTCTGTCTCTCACAGTGATGTCTCTCTCTAGGTGGCTTCATAGGTCTTCATTTTATGATTCTACTATAATTTATTTGGTGTCCTATGAGTGAATGGCTATTTGGATTATTTTTTTATAAATTGCCATCATTACATATATAATGATGCATATATAACTTTGGTTTGTATGTGTGGTGGTACCACTTTTAGGCAAATTCCTAGAAGTGGAGCTTCTGCATCAAAGGGACAAAAGTTAAAGGAACACATAGTTTGGTGTCGATTTCTCTACTGCCTTACCACAGAATGGATTGTAAGGTTTTTAAATCTTTGACACTTAAGAAGTTGTATCACACTATAGATATAATTGGCATTTCTCTTATTATGAATGGAGTTGAGTACTTTTACCATGTTTATATACTAGATGTAAATCTTTTTATGAAATTATGTATTCATGGTTTTGCCCATTTCTTCTATCAGATTTGATATTTTTCCTCTTTGATAGTACAGAATTCTGTATTAAGGAAATCAGCTGTGTATCCAGGCAATTCAGATATTTTTACAGTGTCATTTTCTTTAGATTTTACCTAGGGTTTCTTTGTTATGCAATTTGTTTCCATTTAGTAAAATTTACCAGTCTTTTCTTGTAACTGGATTTTGAATCTAGTTAAAAAGGCTTTCCCTACTCTAATATTACAGAAAACTCACCGAAATTTTCTGCTAATACTCATATGGTCCCCTTATTTGCACTTACAGTTCAGACTCATTTGGAATTTTTTCTGTTGCATTGGGTGAGGTATAAATCCAATTTCATCTTTTTTCCAAATGGCTATCCGGCTATCCCAAATTTGTTAAATGTCCATGTTTTCCCCAGCTTTTGAGATGTTACTTAGACGAGACTTTCTTATGCACTTGCGTTTGTTCTTACTCTTTCTACTAGGGTTCATTGGTATATTATTTGTGTGCAGGTAATAAACTTTTAAATTAAATCAAGGCTTGATAGTATACTTTAATGACCATAGGGCTGCTGGTGCTGCTGCTAAGTCACTTCAGTCGTGTCCGACTCTGTGCGACTCCATAGACGGCAGCCCACCAGGCTCCGCCGTCCCTGGGATTCTCCAGGCAAGAACACTGGAGTGGGTTGCCATTTCCTTCTCCAGTGCATGAAAGTGAAAAGTGAAAGGGAAGTCGGACTGTTCACGACCTCGTGGACTAGTTCTGCCTTATTCCTCCTTTTTTCCAAGGATTTCCTAGTCGTCCTGCACGTTTATTTCTTCATATGGTCTTCAAAAGAATCTGATTCAGGGGAAAATAATCTTGTTACTTGTATAGAGATTGCACTGAATTTATGTATTAAATTGAAGAAAATCTTTAAGCTATTGAATCATCCTATGCAAGAACAGATATCTTTTTCCATTTCTTTAAGTCTTTGTCTTTATTTGAAGTATTCTCAAAGTTTCATCATATATGTTTTCATCATTTCTTATTAAGTTTTTTTCATAAATACTGAGGGGGGAGAATTATGAGAACTTTTGCTTTTGATGAATTACTCTAAGGTATTCTTTCTTTTCTATTTTTTGACTACTGTCATTTTTATTGTTTTCATCCCTCTACTTATCTTGTGTCTATTTGATTTTCTTTTTCTATCTTAAAGTAGAAGCTCAGATTATTTAGTGTTTTTTTTTTCTTTATTAACACAGGATTAAACTATAAATTTACCTCTAAAAACTGTCAGATGCATCTCACAAAGTTTGTATTGTGTTTTTATTATCTTTCAGTTCAGAATGTTTTCCAGCCTTTCTTGTAATTTTACCTTTGACCCATGAGTTATTTAGAATTAATTTTTATATATTTTTTGAAATTTTTAAGTTTTCATATTTGAAGAATATATCTACTGGATATAGTGTTTAATTGCCATGAATTTTTTTTCCTTTTGGTACTTTAAAAATAGCATTCCATCATTTCCTGGTTTGCATTGTTTCTGGTGAGAAATAGGTTGCAATTCTTTTCTTTCTGTAATCTTGTCTCTTTTTCTCTGCTACTTTAAAGATTTTTCTCTTCATCATTGTTTTAATACATTTGATTAGATATGCCTTGTACTTTTGCTTGCGTTTATTTTCTTGTTGCTCATTGAGTTTCTTGGATCTATACGCTGATCTTTTTCAGTTTGTGACCCTTGAATCTTTCACAGGACCCAAGTTTAATTTCATTAGACTGAGTATACTATCCTAGTGAGCAGTGAAGTTCTGCTTGTTTTTGTTTCTCCAGTCTCTCTTTTTAAAATTAGTTTCTCTTGTCTTATCATCAGGTTTCCTCATCTATTCTCTTGCAGTACATAATTTGTATTTCAGCATATTTAGGAATATTTTCCATTTAAGCGTTGCATTTTTCAGCTCTAGATGTCTCTCACTGGCTGAGCTCTTGCTGCTGCTGCTACTGCTAAGTCGCTTCAGTCATGTCCGACTCTGTGCAACCCCATAGACGGCAGCCCACCAGGCTCCCCCATCCCTGGGATTCTCCAGGCAAGAACACTGGAGAATCCAGTGTTCCAACTGGAGTGGGTTGCCATTTCCTTCTCCAATGCATGAAAGTGAAAAGTGAAAGTGAAGTCGCTCAGTCGCGACCCCATGGACTGCAGCCCACCAGGCTCCTCCGTCCATGGATTTTCCAGACAAGAATACTGGAGTGGGGTGCCATTGCCTATGCATATTTCTGTTTATTAATTTTTACATTTGCATGCAAGAAGGACATGAATTTGAGGGGTCAGAGGTGGAATGCTGTGATTGAATGTTTCTGTCACGCTCCCTCCCTGTCCCTGCAGTTCATATGGGAAAACCTAATGCCCAATAAAATGATATTGAGAGGTGGGGCCTTTGGGAGGGGAGATTAGGTCATAACAGAGAAGCCCTCGTGATTGAGATTTGTGCTTTTATGAAAGAGTCCTGAAGGAGGTTCCTAGACTCTTCTGCCAATTAAGGAAACAAGGACACATCTGTGATTGAGTAGTGGGCCCTCACCAGATCATGTTGGTTTTCTGATCCTGGACTTTTAGCCTTTAGAATTATAAGAAATAAACTACCATTGTTTATAAGCTATCCTGATCCTGATATTTTATAATAGCAGCTGAAATGTCTGAAGACAGTCAGTTAATCATTACCTAATGTTTTTTCTTTCTCCAAGAGTTCTTTGTTCTGCCTTTTAGCATCTCATCTCACATAGTGCTATTTAACATTTACCAAAGATTCCAGGAAGCTTCTATGCAGATTTCTGGTGATCTTTATCTGCGTAGTTCCCTTCTTTCCACTCATCCACAAAGATTCTAGTTACCTAATCCTCCTCAGTTTCCAGTCTCTGTTTCTTCCACTCAAGAAGACCACTGAATTCTGCAATGGATTCCCCCTCCATATACCATAGCCTGGAAATGACTCCAAGAAGAAACCTAGGGAAACCATACGGCTTAGCTCATTTGTTCCCCTTTTTTCAGAGACCAAAGTCTTGTAATCTTGTTATATGTATATCTCCAAAGGCTAAATACTATTGTTTCAGATACTTTGTCTACCCTTAATCGTTTCTATCAGAGCTAGTCTTGTATTCGTTAATCCACTATAGCCAGAAGCAGAAGTTCTCTGCATAGCACTTTACTCTTCAAAGACATAGAGGGTGTCATGGTTAGGAAAACAAAATCTCAAGGATCATTAATAGAGCAACACACCTGCTTTCCACAGGGCTTGAATTTCCTTTTCTAAATATCCAATAAATGACTGCTTGGACTCTACATAATCATTTCCTGTAATGATGAGGCCACTATTTCCAAGGTAAGCTTACATCACAAGTTGGTAGGAAAAGTTTCTTATAATGAGCTGAACTCTGTCTCCTGTGACTTCTACATCATCCTTATTTTATCTTTCAGGTCCACAGTAGGTCTACTCACTCTTCCACTATGCTGCTGCTGCTGCTAGGTCCCTTCAGTCATGTCCGACTCTGTGCGACCCCATAGACGGCTGCCCACCAGGCTTCCCCGTCCCTGGGATTCTACAGGCAAGAATACTGGAGTGGGTTGCCATTTCCTTCTCCAATGCATGAAAGTGAAAAGCGAAAGTGAAGTTGCTCAGTCGTGTCCGACTCAGAGACCCATGGACTGCAGCCTACCAGGCTTCTCCGCCATGGGATTTTCCAGGCAAGAGTACTGGAGTGGGTTGCCATTGCCTTCTCCATCTTCCACTATATGATCATACAAATAGTTGAAAACAGCAACATGTTCCCACAACCATCTCTTCTCCAGATTGAGCATGCCCAGGTTCTTTGACTTTACTCTACAAGATTAGCAAGTAAGGAAGAAAGACAACTGTTATTCTCCTCCCTGTCTTTAAGTGTATGCCCCAAGCCTTTTGAAATCTAAAAATGAAGTTGCCCTTAGTCTGCTAAGTTTTTAGCTTGAATCAAATATGCCTGATTTGATCAAAGAATCACTCACCTTTGGCAAGCAGTCTTTGTAGGTGGCATCTTTCAGAATATCCTGTTACCAAGCCAAACTTTGGTCCACTCACCCATGTGCAGTAAAGCCAATGTACTGACACCAGGTTGTGGTACAGAAAAGTACAGCCTCTATTTCAGGGCATCCAGCAAGGAATTTAAGGGAGCTAGTGCTCAAAATACCCAAACTCTCTGATGAGTTTCAGGAAAGCATTTTTAAAGGCTCAGTTAGGGAGGGGAGTTTCAAGGTATGTGGTCAACTTGTGCACAGTTCTCTGTCTGACGAAGAAATAATAGGGTGGTGTCACATTTTCAATCCTCTGGTTCCAGTAGGTCTGGGAGCCATGTGCTCCATGGTCATCAAGCAGTTAACTTCTTCCCTGTGGCGGGGGTTTTAGCATCGGTAAAACAACTCAGGAAATGTGCAACAGATACTGTTATCTAGGAACTTCCGAAAGAAGCTAAAGCAGAGAACATGGAGGAAGGGATTTGTTCTGGGAAGGCCCCATAGGATCTGGCCTATTACAATCCTAGGACTAGTGAAAGGAGCTTTCACATAACTGTGTGACGCAGAAGATACTACTCCTCACCATGTTTTCAAATAAAGCCACAAGACATGTGAATAATGGCTAATTAATTGGGAAATGGGAACTAGAAGAGAGGGAGGAAAGTATAATTTTATTGAAGTATGTAGTTTCATTTCCTAATTGATAACTTTAAGGATAAAATTGGACATAAAATTTCAGCCTCTAAAAGTCAATGAACACATCTGAAGATCAGGGGTACTTTATGGCCCTGGTATTATTTACTGCTTGGTTTTATTCTAATAATGAGATTATCAGCACTTTGATTTTATTCTAAAATCAGGATTAATTTTACTTAATGTCTTATAGTTAACTTAAGAAGTGCATCATCTTGAAAATCATGTTCACTTGCACCTCTTTGTTTCTAATAACGACCAGTCTGGGGGAAGTGGGCTTCATAGCTTCATTTCTACAGTTTGTTTTAATTGGTTTCTAATTCATTTCTTTAGGCTATGCATTATTTCTTTCAGTCCCTAGGTCTGGACTAATTTGCATAACAGCATTCACAGAACATTGTGGAACATAATTCTCACTCATTAAAAAAAATGCAGATGCTAAATGTCAGGCATTTACATTTTGAAACAGTGATTTCTTTTAATCTACTTTATCTTATTTAACTTTTAAAAACTGATTTCCCAAGGGCTGAAGTGTAGGAAAACCTTGGTAACTTTACCTCAGGCATTTTTTAAATAGAGATAGCAGTTCCAGCTAAATGTCTCCTTATTAGCTGCATGTTTCACAGGGTTGTGTTGGGTTCTGCAGCTGAGGAGTAGCCATAAAATTTGTGCTGTCTATGAGAGAGCTGCTGCTAAGTCGAATCAGTCGTGTCCAACTGTGTGCGACCCCATAGATGGCAGCCTACCAGGCTCCTCTGTCCATGGGATTCTCTAGGCAAGAGTACTGGAGTGGGGTGCCATTGCCTGTGAGAGAGCAGTGAGGTGAAAGTCGCTCACATGTCTAACTCTTTTCCATCCCTTGGACTGTAACTTGCCAGGCTCCTCTGTTCATGGGATTCTCCAGGCAAGAATATTGGAGTGGGTTGATATTCCCTTTTCCAGCGGGTCTTCTAAACCCAGGGGTTCTTTACTGGCTGAGCCACCAGGGAAGCCCAAGAGAGAGCAGTTGATCGCTAATAGTTGCTTTCTCTTCACACTTTATTTGCCCAATTAAACTAGGCTCATAGCTCTCTGTTTCTTTATATAATGATTGGAAGTAGATCTGATGTTAGAGTCAGATATCTGGTGGTTCAATTCTTCTACCTGTAGAGAGGTAATATTTTTCCAGTGGTTTATGGTAAAAAAGAAAAAAAAAGAAAGAAAGGAAATAGGAGAAAAGAATAGAGTTGAAGTAGCTAATTCCTGCCACCTACTTTCTTTGGGTCACTCACTGTGCTTATTTAACTTCTATGCAGAGTACATCATGAGAAACGCTGGGCTGGAAGAAGCACGAGCTGGAATCAAGATTGCCGGGGGAAATATCAATAACCTCAGATATGCAGATGACACCACCCTTATGGCAGAAAGTGAAGAGGAACTAAAAAGCCTCTTGAAAGTGAAGGAGGAGAGTGAAAAAGTTGGCTTAAAGCTCAACATTCAGAAAACAAAGATCATGGCATCTGGTCCCATCACTTCATGGGAAATAGATGGGGAAACAGTGGAAACAGTGTCAGACTTTATTTTGGGGGGGCTCCAAAATCACTGCAGATGGTGATTGCAGCCATGAAATTAAAAGATGCTTACTCCCTGGAAGGAAAGTTATGACCAATCTAGATAGCATATTAAAAAGCAGAGACATTGCTTTGCGAACAAAGGTCCATCTAGTCAAGGTTGTGGCTTTTTCAGTGGTCATGTATGGATGTGAGACTTGGACTGTGAAGAAAGCCGAGTGCTAAAGAATTGATGTTTTTGAATTGTGGTGCTGGAGAAGACTCTTGAGAGTCCCTTGGACTGCAAGGAGATCCAACCAGTCCATTCTAAAGATCAGTCCTGGGTGTTCATTGGAAGTACTGATACTAAAGCTGAAACTCCAGTATTGTGGCCACCTCATGCGAAGAGCTGACTCATTGGACAAGACTCTGATGCTGGGAGGGATTGGGAGCAGGAGGAGAAGGGGACGACCGAGGATGAGATGGCTAGATGGCATCACCGACTCGATGGACATGAGTTTGAGTGAACTCTGGGAGTTGGTGATGGACAGGGAGGCTTGGCGTGCTGCGATTCATGAGGTTGCAAAGAGTCAGACACAACTGAGCTACTGAACTGAACCGAACCGAAGACCTCGCTGGAGAAAGAAAAGAAGCTGAACATGACATAGGCCTGAGAGTTGATCCCAAAGAAGCAGTTGGACAGATAACTCCAAGCTTTTTCAGGAGAGGGACCAGAATACAAACAGTAAGGAGGAACCTGAAACTTCTATCACTTTATCTTTGCCTTACTCTTCTAACACTTAGTATAGGTAGTTTGGTTCAGTCACTCAGTTGTGTCGACACTTTGCAACCCCATGGACTAAAGCACTCCAGGCTTCCCTGTCCATCACCAACTCTTGGAGCTTTCTCAAACTCATCAACTGGAGTCCATCAAGTCAGTGATGCCATCCAACCATCTCATCCTCTGTCATCCTCTACTCCTCTTGGCCTCAATCTTTCTCAGCATCAGGGTCTTTTCAAGTGAGTCAGTTTTTTTCACATCAGGTGGCCAAGTATTGGAGTTTCACCTTCAGCATCTGTCCTTCAACTGAATATTCAGGACTGATTTCCTTTAGGATGGACTGGTTGGATCTCCTTGCAGTCCAAGGGACTCTCAAGAGTCTTCTTCAACATCACAGTTAAAAAGTATCAATTATTCGGCATTCAGATTTCTTTATAGTCCAACTCTCATATCCATACATGACCACTGGAAAAACCATAGCTTGGACTAGATGGACTTTTGTTGGCAAAGCAATGTTTCTGCCTTTTAATATGCTGTCTAGGTTGGTCACAGCTCTTCATCCAAGGAGCAAGCATCTTTTAATTTCATGGCTGCAGTCACCATCTGCAGTTATTTGGAGCCCCCCAAAATAACTGTTTCCACTGTTTCCCCGTCTATTTGCCATGAAGTGATGGGACCAAATGCCATGATCTTAGTTTTATGAATGTTGAGTTTCAAGCCATCATTTGCACTCTCCACTTTCATCACAAGGAGCTTTAGTTCTTCTTTGCTTTCTGCCATAAAGGTGATGTCATCTGCATATCTGAGGTTACTGATATTTTTCCATGCAATCTTCATTCCAGCTTGCGCTTCATCCAGCCAAGCATTTCTCATGATATACTCTTCATATAAGTTAAAAAATCAGGGTGACAATATACAGCTTTGACGTACTCCTTTGCTAATTTGGAACCAGTCCTTTGTTCCATGTCCAGTTCTAACTGTTGCTTCCTGACCTGCACACAGATTTCTCAGGAGACAGGTCAGGTGGTCTGGTATTCCAATCTCTTGAAGAATTTTCCAGTTTGTTGTGAATCTACACAGTCAAAGGCTGTGGAGAAGTCAATAAAGCAGTAGATGATTTTCTGGAACTCTCTTGCTTTTTCGAGGATCCAGTGGATGTTGGCAGTTTGATCTCTGGTCCCTCTACCTTTTCTAAATCCAGCTTGAACATCTGTAAGTTCATGGTTCACGTATTGTTGAAGCCTGGCTTGAAGGATTTGGGCATTTCTTTGCTAGCATGTGATATGAGTGCAATTGTGCAGTAGTTTGAACATTCTTTCACATTTCCTTTCTTTGGGATTGGAATGAAAACTGACCTTTTCCAGTCCTGTGACCACTGCTGAGTTTTCCAGATTTGCTGGCATGTTGAGTGCAGCACTTTCACAGCATCATCTTTCAGGATTTGCAATAGCTCAACTGGAACTCCATCACCTTCACAGCTTTGTTTGTAGTGATGCTTCCTAAGGCCCACTTGAATTTACATTCCAGGATATCTGGCTCTAGGTGAGTGATCACACCATGGCGGTTATCTGGATCGTGATGATCTTTTTTGGATAGTTCTTCTGTGTATTCTTGCCACCTCTTCTTAATATCTTCTGCTTCTTTTAGGTCCATACCATTTCTATCCTTTATTGTGCCCATCTTTGCATGAAATATTCCCTTGGTATCTCTAATTTTCTTGAAGAGATCTCTAGTCTTTCCCATTCTATTGTTTTCCTCTATTTCTTTGCATTGATCCCTGAGGAAGGCTTTCTTATCTCTCCTTATTATTCTTTGGAACTCTGTATTCCAATGGATATATCTTTCCTTTTCTCCTTTGCCTTTCTTCCTTTCTCAGCTCTTTGTAAGACCTCCTCTGTCAACCATTTTGCCTTTTTGCATTTCATTTTCTTGGGGATGATCTTGATCCCTGCCTCCTGTAAAGTGTCGCAAACCCCCTTCCATAGTTCTTCAGGCACTCTGTCTATCAAATCTAATCCCTTGACTCTTATTTCTCACTTCCACTGTATAATCATAAGGGATTTGATTTAGGTCATACCTGAATGGTCTAGTGGTTTTCCCTACTTTCTTCAATTTAAGTCTGAACTTAGCAATAAGGAGTTCCTAATCTGAGCCACATTCAGCTCCCAGTCTTGTTTTTGCTGACTGTATAGAGCTTCTCCATCTTTGGCTGCAAATAATATAATTAATTTGATCAGTATTGACCACCTGGTGATGTACATGTGTAGAGTCTTCTCTTGTGTTGTTGGAAGAGGGTGTTTGGTATGACCAGTGTGTTCTCTTGGCAAAAGTCCATTAGCCTTTGCCCTACTTCATTCTGTACTCCAAGGCCAAATTTGCCTGTTACTCCAGGTATTTCTTGACTTCCTACTTTTGCATTCCAATCCTCTATAATGAAAAAGACATCTTTTGGGGGTGTTAATTCTAGAAGGTCTTGTAAGTCTTCACAGAACCATACAACTTCAGCTTCTTCAGCATAACTGGTCAGGGCATAGAATTGGATTACTGTGATAATGAATGGTTTGCCTTAGAAAGGAACAGAGATCATTCTGTCATTTTTGAGATTGTATCCAAGTACCTTATTTCAGACTCTTTTGTTGACTATGATGGCTACTCTGTTTCTTCTAACAGATTCTTTCCCACAGTAGTAGATAAAATCGTCATCTGCATTAATTTCGCCCATTGCAGTCCTATTTAGTTCACCGATTTCTAAAATGTCGATGTTCACTCTTGCCATCTCCTGTTTGACCACTTCCAATTTGCCTTGATTCATGGACCTGACATTCCAGCTTCCTCGGCAATATTACTCTTTATAACATCAGACTTTACTTCCATCACCAGCCACATCCACAACTGGGTGTTGTTTTTCACTTTGGCTCCATTTCTTCATTCTTTCTGGAGTTATTTCTCCACTCTTCTCCAGCAACATATTGGGCACCTACAGACCTATGGAGTTCATTTTTCAGTGTCCTATCTTTTTGCCTTTTCATACTGTTCATGGGGTTCTCAATGCAAGAATACTGAAGTGGTTTGCCATTCAATTCTCCAGTGGACAACATTTTGTCAGAACTCTACACCATGACCCATCCATCTTGGGTGGCCCTACACAGCATGGCTCATAGTTTCATTGAATTGGAGTTGGTTGTTTTCCTTGTGATCAGTTTGGTTAATTTTCTGTGATTGTGGTTTTCATTGTGTCTGCCCTCTGGTGGATAAGGATAAGAGGCTCATGGAAGCTTCCTGATGGGAGAGACTGACTGAGGGGGAAACTGGGTCTTGTTCTGATGGGTGGTACCAAGCTCAGTAAATCTTTAATCCAATTTTCTGTTGATGATCAGGGCTGTGTTCCCTCCCTGTTGTTTGACCTGAGGCCAAACTATGGTGGAGGTAATGAAGATAATGGTTACCTCCTTCAGAAAGTCCCTTGAGTTCACTTCTGCATTCAGTGCCCCCAACCCTACAGCAGGCCACCGACGACCCACACCTTCGCTGGAGACTCCTGAACACTCATGGGCAAGTCTTGGTCAGTCTCTTGTGGGATCACGGCTCCTTTCTCCTAGGTCCTGATGGGCACAAGGTTTTGTTTGTGCCCTCCAAGAGTCTGTTTCCCTCAGTTCAGTTCAGTTCAGTCGTTCAGTCATGTCCAACTGTTTGCGACCCCATGAATCGCAGCACACCAGGGCTCCCTGTCCATCACCAACTCCCGGAGTTCACTTAAACTCATGTCTATCAAGTCAGTGATACCATCCAGCCATCTCATCCTCTGTCGTTTCCTTCTCCCCCCGCCCCCAATCCCTCCAGCATCAGAGTCTTTTCCAATGAGTCACCACTTTGCATGAGGTGGCCAAAGTATTGGAGATTCAGCTTTAGTATCAGTACTTCCAATGAACACCCAGGACTGATCTCCTTTAGAATGGACTGGTTGGATCTCCTTGCAGTCCAAGGGACTCTCAAGAGTCTTCTCCAACACCACAGTTCAAAAGCCTCAATTCTTTAGCACTCAGCTTTCTTCACAGTCCAACTCTCACATCCATACATGACCACTAGAAAACCATAGCCTTGACTAGATGGACGTTTGTTGGCAAAGGAATGTCTCTGCTTTTGAATATGCTATCTAGGTTGGTCATAACTTTCCTTCCAAGGAGTAAGCATCTTTTAATTTCATGGCTACAGTCACCATCTGCAGTGATTCCCTAGTCCTGTATAATTTCTGGTGGCTCTATGGTGGGGTTAATGATGACCTCCCCAAAGAGGGCTTATGCCACACCCAGCTCTGCTGCACCCAGAGCCCTCTGCCCCTGCAGCAGGCCACTGCTGACCCGTATCTCCATAGGAGACAATCAGACACAGTTCTGGCTCAGTCTCTGTGGGGTCTCTGGGTCCTGGTGTGCCAAGGTTTGTTTGAGCCCTCCAGCATCTCTTGTGGGTACGGGGTTTGATTTTAAATGTGCTTTTGCCCCTCCTCCATCTTGCTTCTTTTTGGGGTTTTTCCTTTGCCCTTGGAAGTGGAGTCTTTTTTTGGTGGGATCCAACACTCTTCTTTATGATTATACAGTGGAAGTGATAGAGGAAAAGAACAGAATGGGAAAGAACAGAGACCTCTTCAAGAAAATTAGAGATATCAAGGGAACATTTCATGCAAAGATGAGCTTGATAAAGGACAGAAATGGTATGCACCTAACAGAAGCAGAAGATATTAAGAAGAGGTGGCAAGAATACACAGAAGAACTGTGCAAAAAGATCTTCACGACCCGGATAATCATGATGGTGTGATCACTCATCTAGAGCCAGACATCCTGGAATGCGAAGTCAAGTGGGCCTTAGAAAGCATCATTACGAACAAAGCTAGTGGAGGTGATGGAATTCCAGTAGAGCTGTTTCAAATCCTGAAAAATGATACTGTGAAAGTGCTGCACACAATATGCCAACAAATTTGGAAAACTCACCAGTGGCCACAGGACTGGAAAAGGTCAGTTTTCATTCTAATCCCAAAGAAAGGCAAGGCCAAAGAATGCTCAAATTATGGCACAATTGCACTCATCTCACATGCTAGTAACGGAAAAGCAATGGCACCCCACTCCAGTACTCTTGCCTGGCAAATGCCATGGGTGGAGGAGCCTGGTAGGCTACAATCCATGGGGTCACTAAGAGTTGGACACGACTGAGCGACTTCACTTTCACTTTTCACTTTCATGCATTGGAGAAAGAAATGGCAACCCACTCCAGTGTTCTTGCCTGGAGAATCCCAGGGACAGAGGAGCCTGGTGGGCTCAGAGTCTATGTCGCACAGAGTGGGAAACGACTGACGCAACTTAGCAGCAGCAGCAGCACATGCTAGTAAAGTAATGCTCAAAATTCTCCAAGCCAGGCTTCAGCAATACATGAACCGTGAACTTCCTGATGTTCAACCTGGTTTTAGAAAAGGCAGAGGAACCAGAGATCAAATTGACAACATCTGCTGGATCATGGAAAAAGCAAGAGAGTTCCAGAAAAACATCTATTTCTGCTTTATTGACTATGCCAAAGCCTTTGACTGTGTGGATCACAATAAACTGTGGAAGATTCTGAGAGAGATGGGAATACCAGACCACCTGACCTGCCTCTTGAGAAATCTGTATGCAGGCCAGGAAGCAACAGTTAGAACTGGACATGGAACAACAGACTGGTTCCAAATAGGAAAAGGAGTACATCAAGGCTGTATATTGTCACCCTGCTTATTTCACTTATATGCAGAGTACGTCATGAGAAACGCTGGACTGGAAGAAACACAAGCTGGAATCAAGATTGCCGGGAGAAATATCAATAATCTCAGATATGCAGATGACACCACCCTTATGGCAGAAAGTGAAGAGGAACTAAAAAGCCTCTTGATGAAAGTGAAAGAGGAGAGTGAAAAGGTTGGCTTAAAACTCAACATTCAGAAAAACGAAGATCATGGCATCCGGTCCCATCATGGGAAATAGATGGGGAAACAGTGGAAACTGTCAGACTTTATTTTGGGGGGCTCCAAAATCACTGCAGATGGTGATTGCAGCCATGAAATTAAAACACGCCTACTCCTTGGAAGAAAAGTTATGACCAACCTAGATAGCATGTTGAACAGCAGAGACATTACTTTGCCTACTAAGGTCCATCTAGTCAAGGCTATGGTTTTTCCAGTAGTCATGTATAAATGTGAGAGTTGGAGTGTGAAGAAGGCTGAGCCCCGAAGAATTGATGCTTTTGAACTGTGGTGTTGGAGAAGACTCTTGAGAGTCCCTTGGACTGCAAGGAGATCCAACCAGTCCATTCTGAAGGAGATCAACCCTGGGATTTCTTTGGAAGGAATGATGCTAAAGCTGAAACTCCAGTACTTTGGCCACCTCATGCAAAGAGGTGACTCATTGGAAAAGACTCTGATGTTGGGAGGGATTGGGGGCAGGAGGAGAAGGGTACAACAGAGGATGAGATGGCTGGATGGCATCACTGACTCGATGGACATGAGTCTGAGTGAACTCCGGGAGTTGGTGATGGACAGGGAGGCCTGGTGTGCTGCGATTCATGGGGTCGCAAAGAGTCGGACATGACTGAGCGACTGAACTGAACTGAACTGAACACTCTTCTGCTGATGGTTGTTCAGCAACTAGTTGTAATTTTGGAGTTCTTGCAGGAGAAGATGAGCACATGTCCTTCTTCTCCACCATCCTGAAAACAAAGTATAGGTAACTATGGATCTACAGGCATTTATCATCATTCACTGGAGATCAAGAATTTTCCAGTTTTAATTTTCAGTTACTTTTCTGTCTCTGCTTCATTTCCAACTTTCTTTCTTTCCTTTTTTTTCACCTTTATGAAAATACATTCATACTGACTGTGGGCTACACATTATGCTATATACTGAGAAGGCAAAAATAAATGTCCAGTACATGCATGCTCAGTCATGTCTGACTCGTGGTGACCCTATAGACTGTAGCCACCAGGCTCCTCTATCCATGGGAATTCCCCGGCAAGTATACTGGAGTGGGTTACCATTTCCTACTCCAGGGTGTCGTCCCAACCCAGGGATCAAAATTGTGTTACCTGCATCTGCTTCATTGGCCGGCAGATTCTTTACTACTAGTACCAGCTGGGAAGCCCCGAATGTCAAGATCTTCATTATAAAGGAGTTCATAGACAAGACAATGAAACAGAGAGTTGAAAGAGAGTCTAGGAAGGCTTAAGACTGAAATAGTCCAGATCTAAACCTAAATTTTAGAGGATCAAGAGGTAATACATCAACAGGGTCTTAATAGATGAACAGTTAGCTAGACAGTGAAGGGGTGGAGGTGATGAGGTATTCAAAAGAGTGAGAAATGTGGACAAAAGAATGTCATCTGCCATATCAGTAAAAAGAGGATGATGCAGCCATGGAGCTGGCAGCCAGTGCAGCCACCCTCAACTGTACACCCTGAGATGATTCAGGATGGATAAATGCAGGATACTGGTCCTAGAGTGAAGGTGCCTATCAAAGGAGTGATTCCAATAAGCCCTGATTCTTCCATCTACCCATACATAGAAAAGTGCTAAATTCATTAATTTGAGATGTCTAGTTTTCCTTTAACTACTAGTAAGTAATCTCTTGATGTCCTAACTACCTTGTTTTAGTTGCAAAAACTCCTTTATATCCTGGCTCTTCTCTTACCTTGTGGAAGCAGTCCCTCAGGGCTGAGAGGCTGTGTCCCAGGCTTAAGTCCTCAGAAAGTTTGCTGAATAAAATAGAATTCTCTGCTTTTAGGTTGTACAACTTCTTTTGGAAAGGAGGCATCATGTACAGTGATGTGGAAATCAGAGGGGTCATGATGACCTCAGGTAATGCTAAGTGGTTCAGTGTGGTGGGGACACTAGGCATTAGCTATATTTCAAGTAATTTGTTCAATGTAGTGAGGAAGTGACTAGGCAGAATCTTCAGTCAGATCTTCCTGAACCTGAAATCTATACCCTCAGTCCTGACCATGCTTACCATATGATTTAAAAACATGCAGTCAAAATTAGATATTTGACAATATAACCAGTGTTTCAATGATTGCTCTTTTGCCAAAGTACAGAAAGTAGATGTCAATTAAGCAAATATTCTCAGACAATTTCATCTTAGATGAAATAAATAGACTTGATTTTGCTGTTTTTATTACAAAAAACTTTTAGTTCCATTCCTATAAGTATTATTTGCCTAAAATTTCATGCTTAGCCTTTAAGAATAAGACAAAATTTTACTCAGGTAGTTTTCTATCAATGGCAATTTAATTGCAAGGATCTACTTGAACTAAAGTAATAATAGGATTCAACTCAGGTAAAGAGAGGAGAATTCAAGCTTTCACTCATCAACACAACTCTATTCTGTAAGAGGATAATTTTGTCATCAAGTCCTTAATCTTTTCTCAAATTACTTCAATTACTTCATTCTATTATCAGATTCTTCAGAGACTGAAAAGAACAATTTTGCTATCATATTTTATTTTAAATGGATCAGGTTTAGAGACAACTTGGTTGCACAAACATCAACAGGATTGTCTTCCCTATCAAATAAAGGATGATAATCTTAAGACTTTGAAGCTTACAGCAGAATAGTTCTGAAAACAGGAATAGAGTCCATAGAGGGGTGAGGTGGAAATGGTAAGAGGCCATTGCTTTCCCAGTTTCCTTCTAAAATCTTAGACCTTGCACAAAAATCCAAATACCATTAACCACAAGGAATAGCATTATTTGCAACCTCAGCTGTATTTAGGACAGATTGTTTGTTAGTTTGCTTGTTTTAAGATCAGTGTTTCATAAAGAAAACCATGTTTATGCTAAAACCAAAGTTAAATTTGCACTACTGCTACAGAATTGAAAATTTCTACAAAACCAGTTTTGTCTTACTTTTTAGAAAATTACAGATATCAAAAAATGCTATTTGTAAGGCATTAGTCTCAGAACCCAGACATGACTTCCTGTTGACATGGCTCTGCAAAAGGACACTGTACTGAATTAGGAGATATAAGGGTTAGTCTTAAATCTTTCACTACTAATTGTGGGACTGTTAATGAGATACTTTTTTTCTGGGCTTTATTTTTTTATTTCAAAGATAGTGAATAGGGCAAGGTGTCACAAATCCATTCTTAGTTAAATATTTATAATTCTATACTCCAAAATAGAAAAGAGTTGGGTATAGCATCTCTAAAATCAGATAGTGCATCCTTATCACACAACTTCTAGGGGTTCCTTTAGCTTCCTTTGGTTTCACAGATCTTCACACTTTGGTTTATCTTATTTCACCAAGGGATGGTTTTGACATATATTTTGGAGATTGAATTGACAAGATTTGATAGTGTCTAACAATGGGAATGAAGGCGGAGGTAGTGTCAAAGACTGCAATGTTTGTTCCTGGCATAAACCACTGGGTGAATGCTGAAATTGGAAAGGAGAACCACATTATAGGAAGAAATCAAAATTTTAACAATTTAGGTTTCAGATGCACCTAAGAATCAAGCACATATGCAGTTAAATGTATAAGCCTAGATTTTAAAAGAGAGGTCAGACAGGGAGAGATGAAGATAAAAGTCATCAGCACAGAATTGGTATTTTAACATGAAAATGCTGATGAAATCAACTAGGGAGAGAGTGGGAAGACAGGGGCTTGGGACCAACCACCCATGACGTTCCTACATTTACAGTTTTAAGGAGAGGAAGATAAATTTGCAAAGGACAGAATAAATAGCCAGAGAGGCAGAAGAAAATCAGGAGAGTGAATGAAATAGAAGCTAATGTTAGGGACGTGTCTATAAGAAAAGAAAACCCAATTACACTGAACGTTCACATGAGGAGGGGGTGGAAGCCAAGGGGTCCAGATGGAATAGTAAGTTTACTCTCTGACACACCTCTTCTGCTTCAAGCACCTACAGAGATAAGATATAAACTGAAAAAATAATTACATAGTCAGGCTTACAAACAAAATAAACAAATATTCCTTTGAATATAAATGGAGGACAACACAATATGATTAGTAGTATAAAGCCATGAGTAGGAGGTGGTAGAGGTCTAAAGTCTAAGTCTTTGTGTAACATGGTCTGAGGGTTTAGAAGTCTGGTCAGGCTCCCTTAAGTCAAGAGCAAGGATGGGACTGAAAATATTACTCACTCTTATTGTCTGGGAATATGATATATATCATTTAACCTAGGGTTACTCCCTGCTGGTTCAGATGGTAAAGAATCCACCTGCAATGCAGGAGACCCAGGTTCAATCCCTGCATCAGGACAATCCCCTGGAGAAAAGAATGGGCACCAACTCCAGTATTCTTGCCTGGAGAATCCCATGGACAGAGGAGCCTAGCGGGCTACAACCCATGGGTTGCAAAAAGTCAGACGTGACTAAGCAACTAACACATATACAAGGACACAAATTTATGCGAGACAGCAAAAGAGACACAGATGTATAGAACAGATTTTGGACTCTGTGGGAGAGGGAGAGGGGTGGGATGATTTGGGAGAATGGCATTGAAACATGTATACTATCATGTAAGAAATGAATCGCCAGTCTAGGTTCGATACAGGATACAGGATGCTTGGGGCTGGTGCACTGGGATGACCCAGAGAGATGATATGGGGAAGGAGGTGGGAGGGGGGTTCAGGATTGGGAACTCTTGTACACCCGTGGTGGATTCATGTTGATGTATGGCAAAACCAATACAGTATTGTAAAGTAAAATAAAGTAAAATTTTTAAAAAATCACTTTTAAGAGAATAGCTTTATATTTAAAGTAGATTTGATGTTCCAGTGCCTTTTTTCCATCCTAAAACCCTTGTAAAATTATTTTCCCCAAGTATCAATGAGAACAATAAAAGTTGATTTCATATGGGAAAAAAAAAAGATTTGCTTATGTCTGTACACATTCTAAAAGGAACAAAACTTTGCAAAATAAAGATTGATCATTGAAAAAAAAAAAAAAAAGATTAAACCAGCCCCTTACTATGGGGCAGGAAACTCTACTGCTGTGAATCCTGGTTCTGGCCTGACTTGCAGGAGCTGAGTGGACCTTCAAGCAACTGAACTGTCCCAGGACTCAGTCTTCCAAACTGTTCTCCTGCTGTAGTCACTCTTTGGTGACACAATCCCTGCTCAAGTTTTTAAATACCATCCATATCCTGATGATCCCCCCAAGTTACATTTCCAACTTAGACCTTCCCCCTGGACTTAGATTCACACATCTAATGGCCTATTTGATATTTCCACTTGGATATTTCAAATCACAGCTCCTAATTGCATCCCTAAAAGTTCTCTCCTCTCGTAGTCTTTTCCATCTCAGTTAATGGAAACTATCCTTTCCATCGATGAGACTGAAAACTTCAGTGACATCTTTGACGCTTTGTTTTATCCTACATACAATCAGCTAGCAAATCCTGACAGTTTCACTTTCAAATCAAATCTAAAATATGACCCCCTCTCACGATCTCCATAGTTGTCGCCCTGGCTCACACTGCCATTGCCCCTCATCTGGGCTACAGCAGCTCCTTAGTGGTCCCCCTCATTGCAGTGCTGCCCTCCCATCTAATCTCAAAATGGTAGCCTGAGGGAGTCCCTGATGTACACCAAGCATTCCCATGACACCACAGTTGAAACATTTGGAAAGGTTTCCATTGCTCCAGAGTGGAGTGCAAAGTATAATGCTGTACACAATCTAATGCCTCCTTGATCTCTTTCAATCAATTCTACCCCTTGCTCACACCGTTCCAGCCTCACTATTCTCTTTAATGCTACTTGAACACAAACACACGTGTTACTGTCTCAGGAGTCACATTTGCTGCTCTACCCTCTGACTGTAACATTTTCCTGAAGAACCACAAGTCTTACCCTCTCATCTCCTTTAGCCTTTTTTTTCAAAAGTTACCTTGAAATGAATGCTTTTCTGATCATTCTATTAGAAATCATAAGCCTTGCCATAGACATGCCCTCCTCCCTTTCTTGGGTTATTTTTCTCTCTAGCCCTTTCTATCATTTGACATATTAACTGTTGCACACATGTATTCATATATAATGTCTCCTCATCATCAGAAAATAAACTTCAGGAGCCCAGATTTTGTTGGTTTGTTTGTTCTGTGTTTTAAATCTGTTTAATTCACTGTAATATCCCTAAATGCCTACTGTTGTTTAATTGCTAAGCCATGTCCAATTCTTTGTGACCTCATGAACTTGTAGCCCACCAGACTCCTCTATCCATGTGATTTCCCAGGTAAGAATACTAGAGAGGTTGCTCCAGGGAATCTTCCTGACCCAGGGATTGAATCCAGTTCTCCTGCATTGCAGGCAGACTTTTTACTGTCTGAGCTACCAGGGAAGTCCCTAGTACTTAAGTCACTGCCAATTAGAAGATTTTAATCAATACTCATTGAGCAAATTAATAAAGCAAGGGTAAATGGAAAGAGAAAAGGGAAAACAAAACAAAAAAGCAAAAATTACACACGCACATACAGTCCCACATACTGAAAATGAGCCTGTGAGTAAACCAAATTCCAATACATTTGAATACATTTTCTAAGACATGGATAAGCCTCAAAAAGTGGATAAGCATAATGGTATGTACTGTATTATACTATTTAGATGAAATTTTAGAACATGAAGGGTGATGCCATCTATTGATTAGATATGCATATATAAGTAGTAATAGTATTAAAAGTTATATTAAAAACATCAAGGTAATGGTAAGTTTGTGGTGAGGGAGAGAGGGGCCTAAGTTTCTGGACAGGTACACAGAAGGCATTTGTAAGAAAGTGACTGCAGTGAAAGCCTGTGTAGTCTCAGCTGAATATGCCCAGAAAGGGGGAAGACATGGGGAATCAATGGGGAGACCCCTAGGGTTTCCAGGTTATACAAGCTTGTAATGAAAGAATGACCACTTGAGCTGAATGGATAGGGTGTCTGACTGACTCACTCATCTTTTCCTGAAGCTCTCCACACTCGATTTGTTTCACAAATTTCATGGGCCACTTCTCAGTGTTCCTGAGGCTCTGCACTTGTGAAATCAGTCTATAGATCCTTCTCCAGGCTCTATGGAGAAGGCAATGGCACCCTACTCCAGTACTCTTGCCTGGAAAATCCCATGGATGGAGGAGCCTGGTGGGCTGCAGTCCATGGGGTCGCTAGGAGTCGGACACAACTGAGCGACTTCCCTTTCACTTTTCACTTTTATGCATTGGAGAAGGAAATGGCAACCCACTCCAGTGTTCTTGCCTGGAGAATCCCAGGGACAGGGGAGCCTGGTGGGCTTCTGTCTATGGGGTCGCACGGAGTCAGACAAGACTGAAGTGACTAGGCAGCAGCAGCCAGGCTCTATAACCACCTCTAGACCTGAGTGTGAAAAATTCTATACCAGTTGAGCAGACACCTGTAGAGAACCTCGCCAGTGTCTTGGTGATGAATCCAGCCTTTGGGTTCAAAAAATCTCAGTTTCTTATAGTAAATTCTGACCTCTTTGGCTTCAGGGCAAAAGCTATCCTATCCCAACATGGTTTGTGACCCTGAACCTCAGGGTTTGTTAGACGTCCAATCCCTTTACCCTGTATGAGGCCTTTGTCTCTTGGGTCAGTTAATGAGAAATCCACCTTAGCAGCCTACAAACATAAAAGCAAGTGAGTATGTTGGGAGACACGCAGGCATGTATCCCCAGGCCTGGAGCCTGGAGAGTCTTCTCACTGCCCATGAATATTTTCCAAAAGTGGCACTTTGCAAAAAAAAAAAAAAAAAATTGAAAGGCACTTTGTGGTGACTATGATAAAGTATGTGGATGGAAGCAGAGTGAACACAAGTGGTTGAGACTCCATGTTTCTACTGTAGGAGGTGAGGATTCAGTCCCTAGTCAGGGGACCAAAATCTCGCATACCATGAGGCACAGCCAAAAAAAATTTTTTTAAGGAAAAGGGACAGATATCATGTCCAACTCAAAAAAAGCAAGAACCATGCAGAGCAGGTAAACGGCAGTGACTTCTTCCAGGCTTACTGCCTGTTCCCTTCTGCTACCATTGGGGTGCTTAATTTGTCTCTGGAGAGTGCTTAATTTCTGTCAGTGTCTTTACCTGAGAGCAGTGGTATAAACAAAATGTTCTCACATCTTCACGTATTTTTTCTTTCTTCAACTTTCTTCCTTGTATTTCTGAATTAAGTTCTTCAGATTCTCAGACTCCATTGTGTGCATGCTCAGTTGTGGATGTGCGACCCTATGGACCGTAGCCCACCAGGCTCCTCTGTCCTTGCAATTTTCCAGGCAAGAATATTGGAGTGGGTTGCCATTTCCTCCTTCAGGGGATGTTCTCAACCCAGGGATTGAACCTCTGTCTCCTTCATTGCAGGCAGATTCTTGACCTGCTGAGCCATTAGGGAAGTTCATTCTCCAAAGACCAATGTAAATTCCTTTTACCTTCCAGAATCTTCCAAATCCAAGTTGCCTTTCTCTCCTCTGAGTTCAGATATTCTTTGTCCTGCTATATTAATATGCTAGATCCTTTTTACAGCACCTATATAATTTCTTTATCAAACTGTCAGTTTCTTCAAATCATGTTAAATCTCATCATCTTTGTTCTTAGCAAAATGTTTTTCTCTAAGTAAAGAATTGGTAGTACTTGACTGAGTTGAAATATAACATTCCTTATTGTGGTATGTATGTGTTCAGTCGCTTCAGTCATGTCTGACTCTGCAACCCCATGGACTGTAGCATGCCAGGCTTCTCTGTCCATGGGATTCTCTAGGCAAGAATACTGGAGTGGGTTGCTCTGCCTTCCTCCAGGGGATCTTCCTGACCCAGGGATCAAACCCACATCTCCTGCATTGCAGGCTGATTCTTGACCTGCTGAGCCACTTGGGAAGTCCCTTTTTATTGTGGTAGAAATTACTATTTCTTACTAAGATTTCTGGTTCTCCTTTCTTTTCACAAGTTACGTGTGGTTATTGAGTGACTTTCTTTGGCCAACAAAACATGAGCACAAATGAAGTATATCACTCCTCAACTGAGGCATTTAAGAACTGGTATGCACTTTCCTTGGCTGTGGAAGCCCGTGGAAATATGGCGGTGCTCCAAGAGCAAAGCAGCCTATGATGCTCAGCCTCCACGCTGAAGACAGTTCCCTGGAGAGCTGCCCAAACCCACAGAGCACTTAGTGTGAACAAGAAATTAACTTATGATGGCTTAGGCTACTGAGATTTGGTGGCTGGGGGGCGGGGAGGGCAGGATTTGTTAGCATAGCATAACTCAATTTATTCTGAAGTAGACAGTACTACAATGGGAAGGGAATCTATCAATAAAAAGAAAAAGGGAGAGAGAGATGTGAATTCAAATCCTAGATTTGACATTTAATAGCAATGTGACTTTGGAGAAGTTAAGAACATTGCAGTTTTCTCATTGGTAATATAGAATTATAAATCCCTACCTTGCAGAGCTATTATAAGTTAGAGAAAACACACATGTATTGAGAGATCCTTTGCCCCTCCCACCATGAAAGGACCCAGCAAGATGTCTATGAACCAGAAAGCAGGTTCTTTTTGTTGTTTTTGCTCAGTTGCCAAGTCCTGTCTGACTCTTCAAGACCCCATGGACTGCATGGATCCCATCCCTTCATGGATCACTGACTTGTCATGGTGACAGGGCTTGCCACTGAAAGAGGGAGTGGCAAATGTCTCCACTATACCAGCCGTGAGAACCCCACGAACTGTATTAAAAGAGCAGTCTCTTGCCAGATACCAAGTCTGCCAGTGTCTTGATCTTGAACTTCCCAGCCTCCAGAACTGTGAGAAGTAAATTATTGCTGTTTCTAAGCCCCCCAAACAGAAAATATGCAAGTATTTTTCATATACTAATTGCTAAATAAACAGTATCTATCATTTTCTAAATTGTTTGTAGTCCTTTTCTGTCTTTATCTACCTCTATATCTCTATCATATATTTATGCACTTTCTGTACCACTTACCGCAAAGCCAAACCAGGTAATGTTAGATGATTACTCTGAATATATTCAGTAGAGCTGTTGTTATTGTTTAGTTGCTCACTCATATCCAACTCTGTGACCCCATGGACTGTAGCCCGCCAGTCTCCTCTGTCCATGGGAATTCCCAGGCAAGAACACTGGAGTGGGTTGCCGTTTCCTTCCCCAGGGATCCTCCTGACCCAGGGAGGATGGAATCCTTGTCTCCTGCATTGCACATGGATTCTTTACCACTGAGTCACCTGAGAAACCCATTTAGTAGAGCGCCTGTAGACCTACAGGGCTTCCTAGGTGGCTCAGTGGGTAAAGAATCTGCCTGCATTGCAGGAGATGCAGGCAGAGGTGAGTTCAGTTCCCAGGTCAGGAAGATCCTCTGGAGGAGGGCATGGCAATCCACTCCAGTATTCTTGCCTGGAGAATCCCATGGACAGAATCTGGCAGGCTGCAGTCCATGAGGTCGCACAGAGTTGGACACAACTGAAACAACTATACAATGAGAGGTTTAGAGAGGTACTCAGACACCATTTGTAAATTAACAAAGAATGAAAATAAAGTCTGAGTGTAAAGCTGACCCTGACCTTTAGAGACTCTTCAGAGGGTAATGTGTTCTTAAATAATGAACTGTACTCACACAAGGTCTCCAAAGTGCTGGTCCCAGCCCTTAACAGATGTCACATATCATACCTCTTTGTTCTCACTGCCTTGTTCCTAGACATTTGTTCTGCAATTAACCTTGGAAAACTCCCACCCTTCATCTTAGCTTCTCTTGTATCCTTCCTAATATATCATTCAGCCATTTCAGGGTCTTGGCTTGATTCAGCATCTAAGATTTTGATTTCAGAGTCATTACACACTGGCAACATGCCATGATCGTCAACATTAGCCATTTTTATTGAATAGAAAATTAATTGTTCTACTTAATAAAACTCATGTTTTTTTTTTCTTTTTTAGCATCTGTCACTCTGTCTAAAAAGATTTGAGATAAAACATTACTCCCCTTAAAAAAAATAGTATTTTCTTTTAAAAGTCTCAGTAATTTCAACTCAATCATAAAGCTTTGAAAGATGGTTTGGAAGGCTTTTGGGGATATCAGGAAAAGATCACTGGCTTTGAAATAAAAGGTAGATCTGAATTCCAGATTCTAACATCTATGTCTCACTTTCCTTCTCTGTTAAGTTCAGATAATAATAATATTTATATCCTAGAATTGTATGAAGAAGTGAAATAACCTAAATAATCCATGTGAAACACGTAATGAAATGACTACCATAAATTTATTGCTAGATGAAAATGCAGGTCTCTGACATGTTGGAAGTTACTTAGAAGATGTATGGACAAATTTGAAATGAAAGAAAGAACTCCATAGGAAGAGCTCACTGAGTTTGAGTGAGCTCTTTTATCTATAGAAAGGACAATTAATATGGAATATGGTTGTACTAGGTACGTCAAGGAGAAAAAGCCCAGTGAGTACAGGGATAGGGAACTTTAGCACTCAGTGAACCTTAAAGAGTAACAAACGTTGCAATTCAGATTTTAAGATTTTGTCTGAACTCTGAGGTATGGACACACATGGATAGACAGGTGGGTGGTGGGAGGGATGGCAGGAGCTGCTATGTTATGACAAATATGAATTTTTTTCATATATGGAAAATAATGAGATGATCAGCTGACTGGAGCTAAGAGTTTACCTTGGGGAACCAGTGCAAAAGATATTGGACAAAGGGGTTGCATTGATTTAGGGAAAATCTGAAGTATGTGAAGGTACTTTTCTCTTTATCCTGAAGGAAAATTGAAGCCCTTGAAGGATAGTGGTCTGATGGAACAGAGCTTTAGTATGATTTTCTCTGGCTGCTGTGTATGCAGGATGGCACCAGTTATAGAAAATGTTGGGGCAAAGCATCTTCTTAGGAGTTGATTGAAATAATAATCGTGTGAGGGATGGAGACATGGAGTAGTGGTAAATGTGAATAGAGGAGACATGGTTATCCCTAGAGCCATTCTTAGGCTTTCCAGGTGGTACTAGTGGTAAAGAGCCTGCTCACAAATGCAGGAGATATAAGAGATGCCAGTTTGATCTCTGGGTCAGGAGGATGCTTGGGAGGAGGGCATGACAACCCACTCCAGTATTCTTGCCTGGAGAATCCCATGGACAGAGGAGCCTCGTGGGCTACAGTCCATAGCATTGCAACGAGTCAACATGACTGAAGCAACTTAGCACACACACACACATGCAGAGACATTCTCAGGAAAGCAGTCACAGGTTTGGTGATGGATTCTAAACAGGAAATTAACGAGATATCTCTCAAGGATGACTTAGATGAGTGTGCATTAAATTCAGAAGATTCATCCCATTCACCAAATATGTCTTTGAAATCTTCCTTTGTGAAAGCATTCATTGAAGTCTAAGTGCCAAATGAGGTAAAATAAAATTGCATGCTAGTTTTAAAGTGGCCTATGTGTTCACTGGTTTATCAAGAAAGATGAGTAAATACTTGCTTTGCCTGGCACCTGGGAAGACCTGAACACCTTGTATTTTATTTTGTTTATACCTTATCTACTTTTGTATTATGGTATCAGACTCAGAAGAGATTCTCCTCCTCTCTAAACGTGGACATGGTTTCTGCAACAGGAAATGTTTTGCTTCATCATGTCAATTACTGTGTGACCTGAAAACTCCTCCTGTGACTGGCTTTCACCCCTTGTGTGTGTCCAACCCTACTTTTTCTCTTTCATCAGTGGTGGTTAATGCATCAACTCATTCATTAAAAACAGGCTCATATCAGGTGATTACCACAATGGGGAACTGTAAAAATTTCCCAAGGTTAAAAAAAATAAGTTAATTTAAAATATGGTAAGTGGAAAAGTTTGCATGTAAAATTATACCTTTTAGCACAACCTTTAAAAAAAATAAAATGCATCAAAACAACAGACCTAGAGATATTACTTAATCCATTCAGATGGCTTTAGCTAGAGCAGTAGTTCTCAACTCTGACTGCATAGAAGTTCTATGGGAAGCTTCTAAACAGTAGCCATTCCCAGATCCAGTCCACAGAAATTCTTTGTTTTTTTCCATTTTTTTTCTCCTTATGATGAGAACTTTTAAGATCTACTATCTTCTCATCTTTTTCAGCAGACAATACTGTAACTACCATGTTGTTGTTTTTTAGTAGCTAAGTTGTGCCTGATTATTTGTGACCCCATGGACTGTATGCTGTCAGGCTCTTCTCTCCATAGGATTTCCCAGGCAAGAATACTGGAGTGGGTTGCCATTTCCTTCTGCAGGGGATCTTCCTGATGCTGGGAAAAACCTCTGTCTCCTGCATTGTAGGCAGATTCTTTACCACTGAGCTACCAGGGAAAGCCATTATATCCTCAGAATTTAATTTACAACAGGTAAGTGTGTACCTGATTTTCACTGGTGGATAATGGAACCCCAGATATCTGTATGTCTTGAAGTTCCCCAGGTGATTATAAAGTAAAACCAGGGTTGAGAAATACTCCTCTGGAAGCTGGTCTGGTTGTTTATTCAGTTCAGTTCAGTTCAGTCACTCAGTTGTGTCCGACTCTTTGCAACCCCATGAATCGCAGCACACCAGGCCTCCCTGTCCATCACCAACTCCCGGAGTTCACTCAGATTCATGTCCATCGAGTCAGTGCCATCCAGCCATCTCATCCTCTGTTGTCCCCTTCTCTTCCTGCCCCCAATCCCTCCCACCATCAAAGTCTTTTCCAATGAGTCAACTCTTCGCATGAGGTGGCCAAAGTACTGGAGTTTCAGCTTTAGCATCATTCCTTCCAAAGTAATCCCAGGGCTGATCTCCTTTAGAATGGACTGGTTGGATCTCCTTGAAGTCCAAGGGACTCTCAAGAGTCTTCTCCAACACCACAGTTCAAAAGCATCAATTCTTTGGTGCTCAGCCTTCTTCACAGTCCAACTCTCACATCCATGCATGACCACAGGAAAAACCATAGCCTTGACTAGACAGACCTTAGTCAGCAAAGTAATGTCTCTGCTTTTGAATATGCTATCTAGGTTGGTCATAACTTTTCTTCCAAGGAGTAAGCGTCTTTTAATTTCATGGCTGCAGTCACCATCTGCAGTGATTTTGGAGCCCCAAAAAATAAAGTCTGACACTGTTTCCACTGTTTCCCCATCTATTTCCCATGAAGTGATGGGACCGGATGCCATTATCTACGTTTTCTGAAAGTTAGCTTTAGGCCAACTTTTTCACTCTCCTCTTTAGGGTAATGTGAAAGTGAAAGTGTTAATCGCTCAGTCATGTCCAACTTTTTGTGAACCCATGGACTGTAGCCCGCTAGTCCCCTCTACCCATGGGATTTTCCAAGCAAGAATACTGGAGTGCGTTGCCACTCACACTTCCAGGACATCTTCCTGACTCAGGGATCAAACCTGGGTCTCCTGCACTGCAAGCAGATTCTTTACTGTCTGAGCCACCAGGGTCTCGGTCCAGTCCCCAGAAGATTCTCATTTAAGTGTTTTGGGGTATAGCCAGAGCCTTGGTAGCCCTTATGGCAGAAAGTGAAGAAGAACGAAAAAGTCTCTTGATGAAAGTCAAAGAGGATAGTGAATAAGTTGGCTTAAAGTTCAACATTCAGAAAACTAAGATCATGGCATCTGGTCCCATAACATCATGGGAAATAGATAAGGAAACAGTGGAAACAGTGTCAGACTTTATTTTGGGGGGCTCCAAAATCACTGCAGATGGTGATTGCAACTATGAAATTCAAAGACGCTTACTCCTTGAAAGGAAAGTTATGACCCACCTAGAAAGCATATTCAAAAGCAGAGACATTACTTGGCCAACAAAGGTCCATCTAGTCAAGGCTTTTCCAGTGGTCATGTATGGATGTGAGAGGTGGACTGTGAAGAAAGCTGAGCACTGAAGAATTGATGCTTTTGAACTGTGGTGTTGGAGAAGACTCTTGAGAGTCCCTTGGACTGCAAGGAGATCCAACCAGTCCATTCTGAAGGAGATCAACCCTGGGATTTCTTTGGAAGGAATGATGCTAAAGCTGAAACTCCAGTACTTTGGCCACCTCATGCGAAGAGTTGACTCATTGGAAAAGATTTTGATGCTGGGAGGGATTGGGGGCAGGAGGAGAAGGGGATGACAGAGGATGAGATGGCTGGATGGCATCAGTGACTTGATGGACGTGAGTCTGAGTGAACTCTGGGAGTTGATGATGGACAGGGAGGCCAGGTGTGCTGCAATTCATGGAGTTGCAAAGAGTCGGACACGACTGAGAGACTGGACTGAACTGAACTGAACTGAACTGAACTGAACTGAACTGACTGAACTGAACTGAACTGGTAGATTTTAGAGCTCCCCAGTGATTCTTATATGATGCCAGCTTGAGAATCAGTGAGCTGATCAGTGACTCTCAAACAGCAGAATCCTTGGAGAGGTTGTTAACACAGAGGTTTCTGAATCTCATCCCTAGAGACTTATTGAGTAATTGTGGGTGGGGCCAGAGAATTTGTCTAATAGATTCACAGGTTAGTTGGTTGCTGACCTATAGAACCACTGGAGTAAAAAGCATTCATGTTTAAAATATTTCCAAGCAGATTATAGTCTCTTTGTAAACATATTCCAATACTTTAACCTCACCTTAATACAATCTAAGATGTTTCCATAGTAAGGTTGTTATATATTCAGGTCCTTAGTGAATTGCAATTAATAGCCTTAGTATTTGAAGTTGAGATGATCAGTGAATCTATTTAAACCCTATTGTTTACCAATTAATTCCTTCACTTTCTATCTTCTTTCCCCTAAAAAGTGATTAATTATTTTGTAATTTCAGTTAGGAATCTAAGAAAAAATGTCTAATAATTCATAATCTGATTTTCTGCTACTAAGGGTTAAGGCCCACTGATCCACATTAATTCTTTAAAAATTGTATAAACACAAAAGAGTAGGAGGCACTGATAAGACACCATTGTAGATATCATATAATAAAACTAAAGTTGAGGTCATGTTGACCCATAGTGTCATCTGTGAGAACGCCATCTACTTAAGCACAAAAGAAAACACATTGTCACATTTTATTTTATTCTGTGGTTGTAAAAGGAGGAGGATATTTTGAGCAACAGGATTAATAAAACATTAAAATAACTCAGAAGAAAAGCTGATAATGAAAGATGTGCTAAACCCAGCCTGATCAGTAGCTCTTCTCTTTCGATTCTGCTTCTTTTTAGTCACAGAAAAAGCCAATTCTTCCTGAAGCAGTCTTTTCTTGTCTGTCATCTTCAAAACACACAAAGCCAATTTAAGAAAGAGTAAATCTAAAAAATAAGTCATGCTTTCTTCCTCCATATTTTCCCCAACCTATTTCCTCCAGAAAATGTGAAAGGGCAGCTGAATCATCCATGGGTATAATGGTCTCTACATGGCAGGCCTCAGCCATACCAGTCATTGGCTTATTCCACTGCAAATGTTCTCAACCATGGTCCACAGTTATCCAGAGAAACAGGTCCCAGAGAGGAAATAGTAGCATCACTGAAGAACAGTGGACAAGTGGAGCTCTTACCCCCAAAAGCAGATCATGATAACTAGGTGAGGACTGCTTAATCCATGAAAAGCTTAAACAAAAACAAACAAATGAAAAAAGGATCTTTTGTTAAAATACAAAAAAGCAACCTGCTGTAAATTTTCATTCTACAAGAGACTTAATTCAGGGGACAAAAATATTGACAGTGAATCAACTGGGAGGAAAAGTTTCAACCATGAGAGTAGAATTCATATATTTTAAATGAGTGCATATATACTAGGGGACTTGAAATTTGAAGGCAGGCATTTTGCTAAGCTAAAGAGGAAGCATCCATTGCTCAGTCATGCCCAACTCTTTGTAATCCCATGGACTGCAACCTGCCAGGCTCCTCTGTCCATAGAATTTTTCAGGCAAGAATACTGGAATGGGTTTCCATTTCATTCTCCTGGGGATCTTCCTGACCCAGGGATTGAACCCTGGTCTCCTGCATTGCAGACTGATTCTCTACTGTCTGAACCATCAAGGAAGACTTTTTGCTAAGTTAACCTTCTACCTACAAATGTATTAAATTTTTCTGTAAATTGAGGTCAGGTTATTAAGTGAGAGAGCTTTCTATCCCTAAAAATTCTATTTCACAAGTATGCTTAATTAATCATGGACATCTTACATTGGGTTCTTTTGAGATATGACGAGAGAAATCCATTTTAAAAACTTAAAGGGATAAAGAATAGACAATTTAGAAAATGAAAAGTAAAATGCAAAGTCTGTATTCAGAAGAGACAGAAAAGAAACCCTTCTTCTGAACTCTTTCCTCAGTTCTCTTTCCCAATTCTTAGGACCCAAAACACAGTTTGTTGTGATGAGTAATTTGGAAGTTACAAAAGACTTTGATAAGCTTTAACTTGCTTGGGAGCCTCAATCTACCTGGAAGACATTTTTGTTTGTTTTGAAGTCTTTATTGAATTTGTTTCAATATTTTCTTTTCTTTTTAATGTTTTGGTTTCCTGACTGCAAGGCATGTGGGATCTTACCTCCCCAACCAGAGATGGAAACCACCTCCCCTGGACTGAAAGGCAAAGTCCTAATCAGAGGACTACAGGGAAGTCCCAAGAAGGAAGACTTTGATGGGTCACATCTTACTGACATCCACATTTTGTATGTAATTCTTTCATACAAAGGACACTCAGTGTTCTTTCATCTTACGTTTGTTTTTCTTTCTGTCCTCTCACCTGGATCCCTGTGCTGCGCCCTTCTACTCTTCCACACAGAAACTCAGGACTTCAACTCCAGGCCATTTGATTGATGGATTAAAAAACATTACCTACTGTGACTTCCCATACTTCTCTCGTCTACTTTTTAGAGAAATGACTCTATCAGTCTAATCCACCTAAGTATTACCCTTACTTGGTATGATAAGACAACATACATATGAAATCATTCCTATACTAACTATCGATCCATCCAGGGATCAAACTCGCATCTCCTGTGTCTCCTGCTGTGCAGGTGGATTCTTTACCCACTGAACCATCAGGGAAGCCCCCCATCCATCTACAGCATTAGTTTTAAAAAGTAACTATTCTCTTCTCCGAATAAGGCAATGGCACCCCACTCCAGTACTCTTGCCTGGAAAATCCCATGGATGGAGGAGCCTGGTAGGCTACAGTCCATGGGGTCGCTGGGAATCGGACACGACTGAGCGACTTCACTTTCACTTCTCACTTTCATGCATTGGAGAAGGAAATGGCAACCCGCTCCAGTGTTCTTGCCTGGAGAATCCCAGGGACGGGGGAGCCTGGTGGGCTGTCTATGGGGTCGCACAGAATCAGAGACGACTGAAGGGACTTAGCAGCAGCAGCATTCTCTTCTCAGTTGCAAAGGTAAGGTAAAAGAGCACAAATTTTAGACAAATATACTCAGGGATAATAAACACTAGGAGGAGGTGATTTCATCACATGAACAGGGCTGACAACATTTTTCTAAAAAAATTAATTAAAGATTGTGAACTCCTTGATGAAAGGGCCTGCTTTCTAATTCATCTTTATACGCCCTTGAATACTGTGAATATCTTGAGTAATGCTGGCATTTAATGTGCTCAACGTGAATGAGTGAATAAAGAAAATGAATAATGAAAGACTGAGTTAGTCACATGTTCTTTTTAACAGACTGGAATCAAATAGCTCTGGGTCCAAGACATAATTTTTTCCTTTACTATTTGTGAGGCTGTGTACACAGTGTAATATCTCCAAGAGTTTTCTCATCCATTACAGGAGGTTGCTGATGTTATGAGGGTTAAAAGAAAACAGTGTCTGAAAAAGTGACAGCATTAAAATCTATGATGACTATTAGCTTATAGGGATTACTTCATGTAATAATCAGATTGACCATAGATAAGAAGTTAGAATTTATAGGTATTTAGGCAAAAAAGAGTAAAAGAAGATAAAACTAAGGCAAATTTACCAGCTGAACATAATTGAGATCAGCCTGAAGATCTTGAAAAACTGTAAGTAGGGAGAGCCAAATTCATTGCAAACCATCCTTATGGCATCGTGCCCTCCACTTTGTGAAACAGAAACATTTTTCTTGCTGTCCTGACAACTTTGATGGTGGTAATTTGCAAAGATATAAATTATGATTTAAAGAAAGGTCAAAAATAATCTATTCCAGCTGTGGTTTGAGAAAGCTAATTTGAATTTAAAAGTATAGCAAAATCTTTTCTTGTTTCTCTCTTGCCATACAAGACTTTTAATATAGCTGACTCCTAACAGATATAATTGCATGGCATCAATAGTGCATTCCAAAGGAATATGCAAAGGGGAAGAAAAACCTACCAACAATTTTAAAAGGAATCATTGATGAATTCATTGGAATAACAAATCATGTATGGTGGCTGCCCAGACCCAAATAAAAGCTGGTCTCTCAAAGTGGTACCCTCTCAAACTTTTATTTCTGTTCTGTTGCCTCATCCAACCTCCCATCATGGTGTGCACCTCTAATTTTTGGTTAGCACTTTTTCTGGTTGTTCTGTAGTCCTCTAGCATTCACTGAGGACAACAATCTGCTTGAGGAAAATCATCCTTCTGTTTACTACTTATTACTTCCTATTGTCTTCCCATTTTATCATTGAGGCTTTTGGGAAACTAATAGAACATTCTCTCAACTTCAGATTATTGTTGCTTTTATGTTCTTTTGGTGAAACAGAAAATTTCAGTTATAGGATCAAGCTTTTCTCAAATTTTTTTTTATGTGGAAAGAATTTTAGTGCAGATTATTTGAAAGAGACATTTATTTGGCCAACTCCCAACTTTTCAGATTAGATTAGCTTCCTCATGGGTTTAAATGTCTAAATTTACTGCCAAAGGCTCAAAACATTTTTTGAAGGAGTTTTATGGAAGAGAGGCAACTTGACAAAGTATTATTATTAAAAGATGTGAGGACAAAATTAAATACCCTTCAGAAAAATAGTCAATAAATTTGAATATAAAATTAGATACGGCAAAGCTAATTTTGTTGATTTCTTGGAACTGTGATAAATTTCCAAACATTTATGTTATGTAATTTACAGGTCAATTTCTCACCCCTAGAATTAATGTAGGTGTTCCTGAATGAATTTTAATGTTATACTCTGTTAAATGATAATATTTAGATCAAAACAAGTATACATACTAGAAAGTTAAAGAAATATCTAGATTTCTCTGTTTCTGATAGTCTATTCCTTCTAGACTAACATTCACCAGAACAGATTTTATATAGGGTCATAAAATGTTACTATTTCAAATGGCTGATACCTTATAGGGTATATTTTCCAACTACAATAGAATTAAGCTAAAACTTTAGAGAAAGAAGATGTCTGGAAAATTCCCAAATATTTGGAGGCCTAAAAACACATTGTTACATAAACCACTAGTCAAAGAAGAAATCAAAAGTGTATTACCAAAAATACATTGAATATAAATGAAACAAAAACATCAATTTTTAAGAGTGTTTTACACTCTAAAGTGTTGCTTTAGAGTTTTTGCCAAAACTTCTAGAATAAACACAGGATAAATAAAGTCTTTATATCACTACACAAGCAAAAAATTCTTAGGACACAAAGAGCATGAGTCTTAAAAGAAAAAATAATAAATTCGGTTCAGTTCAGTTCAGTCGTTCAGTCATGTCCGACTCTTTGCGACCCCATGAATTGCAGCACACCAGGCCTCCCTGTCGGACTCAAACTCATGTCCATTGAGTTGGTGACAGCATCCAGGCATCTCCCCTTCTCCTCCTGCCACCAATCCCTCCCAGCATCAGAGTCTTTTCCAATGAGTCACCTCTTTGCATGAGGTGGCCAAAGTACTGGAGTTTCAGCTTTAGCATCATTCCTTCCAGAGAACACCCAGGGCTAATCTCCTTTAGAATGGACTGATTGGATCTCCTTGCAGTCCAAGGGACTCTCCAGAGTCTTCTCCAACACCACAGTTCAAAAGCATCAATTCTTCAGTGCTCAGCTTTCTTCACAGTCCAACTCTCGCATCCATACATGACCACAGGAAAAACCATAGCCTTGACTAGATGGACCTTTGTTGGCAAAGTAATGTCTCTGCTTTTGAATATGCTATCTAGATTGGTCATAACTCTCCTTCCAAGGAGTAAGCGTCTTTTAATTTCATGGTTGCAATCACCATCTGCAGTGATTTTGGAGCCCAAAAAAATAAAGTCTGACACTGTTTCCACTGATTCTCCATCTATTTGTCATGAAGTGATGGGACCAGATGCCATGATCTTCGTTTTCTAAATGTTGAGCTTTAAGCGAACTTTTTCACTCTTTCACTTTCATCAAGAGGCTTTTTAGTTCCTTTTTGCTTTCTGCCATAAGGGTGGTGTCATCTGCATATCTGAGGTTATTGATTTTTCTCCCGGCAATCTTGATTGCAGCTTGTGCTTCTTCGAGCCCAGCGTTTCTCATGATGTACTCTGCATATAAGTTAAACAAGCAGGGTGACAATATACAGCCTTGACACATAATCAAAATTAAAAACTTTTGGTCTTTGAAAGACACCATTTATAAATTAAAAGGTAAGCCACTGATTGGAAGAAGATATTAACAATATGTATTTCTGACAAACAATTTATATCCAGAATGTATTAAAAACTCAATAATATAATTTTTAAAATAAACAGAAAATCTGAACTGAAAAATTCCCAAAAGAAAATACATAAATGGTCAATAAGCACATGAAAATATGTTCTTCATCATTAGGTATAAGGGAGATGCAAATTAACAGCAACAATTAAATACCACTGCACATCTAACAGTTAAAATTGAAATAATGGACAGTGACAAATGTTGCCAAGAATATGGGACAACTCAAACTCTTTTTGTTGTTATAGGAAACATAAAATTTTACAGTCACTTTGGAAAAGAATTGGCAGGTTTTTTTCTTTTAATAAGATTAACCATCCATTATTATACAACTCTGCAATTTCACTCCAACATATTTATCCTAGAGAAATGAAAACATTTGTCTACATAAAGATTTGTGATAAGTGTTCAAAGTGTTCATAATAATTGTATTCATAATTGTGTACATGCTTAGTTGCTCAGTTGTGTCCTACTCTTTGCCAAGTCATGGATTGTAGCCCACCAGGCTCCTCTGTTCATGGAATCTTCCAGATAAGAATACTGGAACGGGTTACCATCGCCTACTCTAGGGGGTCTTCTCAACTCAGGGATGGAACCCATATCTCCTGCACTGGTAGGCAATTCTTTACCACTGTGTCACCTAGGAAGTGATGTGTTCATAATAACAAACTAAAAATCAAAAGTCTATCAAGAGATGAGTAGATAAGCACATTGTAGTATCTCTACACAAAGGAATACTTCTCAGAACCAAAAAGGAATAAATCTCTGGGACACACCACAATATGTGCTGTGTGCTTAGTTGCTCAGTCAGGTCCAACTCTTTGCAACCCCATGTACTGTAGCCATGTAGTGGGTTGCCAAGCCCTCCTCCAGGGGATCTTGCCAACCCAGGGATCGAACCCAGGTCTCCTGCACTGCAGGGGGATTTTTCACCAAAGAAAGCCACCAGAAAGCCCAAGAATACTGGAGTGAGTAATCTATCCCTTCTTCAGAGTATCTTTCCAACCCAGGAATTGAACCAGGGTCTTCTGCATTGCAGGCAGATTCTTTACTAGCTGAGCTACCAGGGACACAAATTCATTAATATATGATATTTGTTTTTCTCTTTCTGACTTACTTCATTCTTAATCCTTCTCTGGTTAGACTAGAACAAGATCAACTCATGGCAGTTTCTGTAGTTGTCTTCTGAAACCATTCCGTTGCCTGATTAAATTATTTCAGATGGTAAACATTATTCCAACAGTGCTATAGGCCAAAGAAAACACAGACTCATCCATTTAGAATATTAATTCTATGCCACAATGTAAATGAATATAAAAACATGCTGAATAAAAGAAACACACATAAAGGAATGTGTATAGCATGAGTCTATTTAATGAAATTCTACAAAATGGAAACCAATTTACAATGATAGACAGCAGATTGGCTTGAGCCAAAGAAGGAGGTATAGACTTGAGTTCCAAGAAGAGTCATTTACCTTGGTGGTGGTTGCTTTGATGTATATGTTTTCCAAAACCTATTGAACTGTACACTTGAAAAGTGTACATTTTGTTATATGCAAATTATACCTTGATAAAAGTGATTTTTTTAAAAAGCCAACAAAAACGCCACCAAGACTGGCTTTGTGCTGATGGACTGAAGTATGGCATCCCCACACCCACCCCTTGCTTTGTATTTGTTCTACTCATTCCCAGTTAAGAGAGAAAAAAAATTATTATTTATTTATTTGGCTGTGCCAAGTCTTAGCTGTGGCACACAAACTCTTAGTTGAGGAATCTGGGTTCTAGTTCCCTGACCAGGGATGGAACTGTAGCCCCTTACACTGGAAGCATGAATTCTTGACCACTGGACCACCAGGGAATTCTCAATTTTTTTTTAAATGTGCAAGTATTTCTTCTATAACAGAAAAGCATTAATATTTTATTACCTTTTATACACATTTCTATACATATTTGTCTATGGGATTTCATCTTGCCTATACTATCTTTGCTAAAAAAAAAAAAAAAATAGAGACTTGGAAGAATATTAGAAAGGATATCGAACATGTTTTTCATCTCCAGACCAGAGTTTTTTAAAGTAAAAATTCCCTCATACACAAGGCCCTCCAAATGCTTTATTTGCTAGAGAATTATATGGGCTGAAGAGCTGGGCAGAACAATTGTTTATGATCGCTCAGCTGCCTCATCCTGACCTCTCCATAGTAAAAGTTCAGCTTCTTTGGAACAGAAGGGATAGTGTTTCTTGTAGCATTTTCACAGGGACCTGCTGACCTCTCCTTGTTTTCTTTGCTCCTCTGGTCTTAAGGACACTTTAGCAAAGTTAATATTGGAGACTCCCAACTTTTACAGGCAGTCTGATTAAGCAGGTTGTTGAAATGGTATGAGGGTAATTTTGCATACATTAATTAAAAAAAAAAAAAAGAAGAAAGAATACCTAGGCACAAGGCCATGTTGTCCTCCATGACTTGGTAAATTTAATTAAACTGGCCTGTCCCTAGGAGAGGTTTTCTGCTCGAGATTGGCTGGTGATCTCAGGTAACGTTTACAAAGCTCTGTTTGAATAGGTGTTCAATTAGATGTTCCAATTTAGTCTGCACTGAGCTGATATACATTTTTGAGTGATTTTGTGCATTTTGATTTTCAGTTTTCTGGGTCATGTTTTCAACTACTGTGGAAGCCAAAAGAACAAACTTGGTCAATAAGGGAAGTCAAAGAGGAAATAAAGCATTCTTAATAGATTGAAAGAAGCCAAAAAAATACAGATCTCTTCATTTATCTTTTAGTGACAACTCTGACTGTAATTCACTCACTTATTCATTCTTATGTCTTCTGTCAGTTATTTCTTTGTTCCTTTATTTGTTCATTTATTCACAAATGTTTATTGAGTGTATACTAAGTACCCAGGCCTTCAGGATACAGAAATAGCAATAAGAACTACTATTTTTTGAACATCTCAATGTTTGTGGGACTGTCCACATTTTATTGCTAGTTCTTAAGCCATGTCTGGAAATTATACCTATTTTATGGAAAAAAAGAGACTGAGCCAGGATTTGAACTCAAATATCAGATTCAAAAACCCATATTCATCTCACTAATCTACTTAAATCATATTTTAGAGACAAACTAAAAAGGTTTATTAATGATAAAGACAGCATAACAAACTGGAAAGAGTGGAGATCTAGGAAGCAGGAATTCCAGTACTGGCTCTGACAAACTAGACATGATCTTGGAAAGACACTTTATTTATTTCAGATTTATAAATCCCTATAAAGCGGAAATGTATTCAATTATTTTTGTGATCCCTTCCCTTCCGATTTTAAATATTACTGAATGCTCTCATTTCTGCTTTGAAAATTTTATACAGCTGACTTGATAGTTCACTTTTCAGAGATTCTGTAATGTTTTCAATTATTATTCTTCCTTCTCTTTTTTTTCCCTCCTCTCTAGGTAGCTCATCAATTAAGTTCCAAAATGAAAAAGAGAGGTATTGGTTACCTAATCTGGGGGGAAGTCAAATGAACTCTCAATGGATTCCCAAAAACGTCAAGCAAATTGTAAGATGGATGACTCTTCAGCTCTAGTTTCTGACTTTCCATTTGGCATTGGTCCTTGAACACGACACCATAACGATGTTCTCAATTTGGTGATTTTAAAATATTTTAATCTTAATTAAAGAAAAAGTTGTGTTCGCTGAGCTCGAATGCCCGCCAAGTGTGAGAAAACTATATCTCAGCTGTATGTACTGTTACACAGTGTTCTTGGAACTTCTCATATGTCATTCTGTCTGTTCATGTGCAATCTGATAACTAACTACAATTAGCAAATGAAATATTTATATATGCTACTGCATAGTCAGTCCATATGTGCAAAATATTGCAAGTTCCTCAGTAACATTTAGCATCACCCACTGTTCTGTTAGTTTCCTGAAATGGACCTTATGCTGTCTTATGAAGTATGCCCCCAAAGCATGCAATTTCCTTCTTTTGCATGTTTATAGTAGAGCTCAAGTCAGCCGTGGTAAGGTGACCAGTTTGTTCTCTAAGGGAAGTCAGCATCACCAACACAGAGTTCTCTTTCCTTTTCCTCTGTGTTACTCATGTGCTTAACTTATAACCTACACTGTGTCCCAAAGAGCAGTGTTTCGCCACGTGGGCTAGCTGGTTAGTTTTATTTATAAAAATTCTGATCATTGTCCAAGCACAAGTGATTGCAAGTGCACACTGAGAGCCTCATAAAGGATTTTCAAACCGTCAACAGATACATACTCTATAACCAGCACATGAGTGAAGTCGCTCAGTCGTGTCCGACTCTTTGCGACCCCATGGACCGTAGCCTATCAGGCTCCTCCGTCCATGGGATTTTCCAGGCAAGAGTGCTGGAGTGGATTGCCATTTCCTTCTCCACGGGATCTTCCCAACCCAGGAATCGAACCCGGGTCTCCCGCATTGCAGGCAGATTCTTTACCGTCTGAGCCACCAGGGAAGCCCCACATGGACAATAAGAAAAGCTTGTTGACTTAAAAAATTTCCTGAAACTGAAAATCCATAAATGGAAGGAAAGCCAGCCTCTGATTCACTTCTGAATTAAATCAGGGGACATCCAATAGTTGAAGGAAATGTGGGGCAGCTATCCCTCCTGAGATTGATTGCATTACACTGAGTAAAAGGGGACAGTGAGAGGAACTCAGATCCTACTTGGAATCTTAGGTTTGCATATAACTTTATTTACCAGAAAACTTCAAGCTTTCTCAATTAAATCATAACGAGAGAGAAGGTAAAGAGGGAAAAGAGAAGAGGGGGAAGCGAAGAAGGTGAGATGACTGACATACCCCTGACTGGGTTCTGGTATGTGTGCTACTGAGCTAACGATACAGTCAATCCAAATTACTGAAGGGTGATGATCAGAGAAAGGTCCTATTTGTTAGACCAGGATAAATAAGAATGTCTCTTTCCAAGCACAGCTCATGTTTTGTTCCTGGGGATATCAATGCCATTAATTTCTGACCAGGATGTCTTTCTAGAATATAAACCTTGTTAATAATGCAAAGTTTCTTGATGCCTATAAGTCCCCAGCTCTTCAGAACAACCTTGAAAAGAAGGTAATTCAGACAAGAGTGGTGCCATGTCACTGGATTTTGAAGCGGGGACGGATGCATTCTTTCCCATCTTTTTATATTTTGTGGTGAGATAGTTTAAGAGGCTCCTGCTGTCTCAAACTGTCTCCTTCAAGCGATGACCATGAACTGGGCTCAGAAATGATTTGAACACTTAACATTTTCAAGGACAAAAATGTCTCCCAATGTGGGGGAGAGAGAGGGGAAGAAAGGGTGATTTTATCACTCTGCTTTTCTCCTACCCGGCCAAACTTAGAGACACAAGGAAAACTGAAAGATGGAGATTCCAACACAGAGCTTGCAGTGCCTAATTGTATGCTGTAGAAATTAATGGCATAAACGCTTGCTGAGGAATAAAAATATGCAGTGCTATTTAAGCCATGGTTTAAACAAATATAGCTTATTTTCAGTTAAGAGTGCTAACGTGGCCACTCGCAGCCAAATCTCTTCGCAGAGCCTGTTGGCCACACTGTTTTCCCCACCGTGACAGATTGGGTTTAATTGAAAAGTTGCTAGTTTAGAGCTGTCCCTGAAAACTTGCATGGTGAAATAGAATCGGCTTGGTGATTGTCCTTCATCTAGTTTTACATAGCCTCTTTATCCTGGTCATCTTTTTTTTTTTTTTTAGAAACTAACATGAATATTTCCTATAGCCATCAAAAACATTTAACAAGGGGAAGTACTTACTTGTACTTAAAAATATTCAAACTCTCTGGATGATTGCCGTTCCTGATTCTTGTTTTTCACCATCAGTGAACTTTCTGTGCCCTATTTACGACATGGGGTGGTTTTTAAAGAGCTATTTGAAACCCAGTTAGTGTACTGTCAGAAGGAATAGCGTCTCCAGGAGAGTGAGAGAATTGAGAATAAGGTGAAAGGTAGGAAATTAAGGAGGTAATGAATCTAACTGTCCCAGTTGGGGATTTTCATTGCCATATTTATTTAATCATTTTCCTCAAATGTCTATTTCTGTGCATAGTACTGTTCAAAGATAAACTGAAGCATATTTAAAAATTTGAGGTTTTATTTAAGCAAAAGTCAATTTGAAGACCAATGTACAATCTAGTCGGAGAAGGCAATGGCACCCCACTCCAGTACTCTTGCCTGGAGAATCTCATGGAGGAGGGGCCTGGTAGGCTGCAGTCCATGAAGTCACAAAGAGTGGGACACGACTGAGCGACTTCCCCTTCACTTTTCACTTTTATGTATTGGAGAAGGAAATGGCAACCCACTCCAGTGTTCTTGCCTGGAGAATCCCAGGGGCGGGGGAGCCTGGTGGGCTGCCGTCTATGGGGTCGCACAGAGTCGGACACGACTGAAGCGACTTAGCAGCAGCAGCAGCAGCAGTACAACCTAGCCGGCTTCCCAGGGGGCGCTACTGTTAAAGAAACTGCCTTTGCTAATGCAGGAGATGTAAAAGACATGGGTTCAGTCCCTGGGTTGGAAAGATCCTCTGCAGGAGAAAATGGCAACTTAACTGCAGTATTCTTGCCTGGAGAATCCCATGGACTGAGAAGCCTGGTGGTCTAAGATCCGTGGAGTCGCAAACAGCTGGACAGTACTGAAGTGACTCAGCACGCACCACACACATCTAACCTAGCCGATAAAAAGGAGTTCTGAGGAGCTGTTGATTAATGAAACACTATTTTTCTTTAGAGGATGCAGGAATTTGTCAGGCAGGTTTACGATTCCATGCCTGGGAGGGCTGTAGCCGTAGTTAAGGTAAGTTTTGATTTGGTGACATAGAGCTTTAGCACAAGCAACTCCATTTTGGGCCTGCTGTATTGTTTTTAATATTACTCTGTGTGACTTTGTGGATCTTCAGTGGCAAAACTGGTCTCAGTACATTGTCATCTCATGGTAAAAATTCCTTCACAAAACTGATCAGGAGATTTCTACGATGAAAGCCACTCTGTGTCCAAACTTTATGAGCCTTTTCAAGGAAAACAGAAGGCCAGGTTGCCATCCATAAGTAGTAACTTGTCTCCATTTCAGTAAATATGAGTGAATAATTAGTATGACTGAGGTGTAAAGGAGCCCAGTGTCTTGTTACTCAAACTTTGCTCCATGAACCAGCATCATTTGGGGGCTTATTGGAAATGCAGGTTACCAGGCCCTTCCTCAGACTGACCAAGTCAGACCCTGTAATTTAACAAGACCCCCTACCAGCAGTATGCTATTAAAACTCCAGAAGCACCTTCCCAAATGAATACATGTGAGACACTTGAGTGAATTTCTGGGAAAAATTTTCGGGTCTGTCTAGAAAATGTCCCTTACTTTTGTTTTTCTAATTTTTAACCACATAGTTAAATCTGCTGAACAGATGGTTACATTTAGAAGTTTTTTTTAAAGGTCTTGGAAAGGCAGCCCATTTTTGGACAGCAGAAAGAATTTCAACCACCTAGGTACTATAGTCTATTTGGATGCAGGAAATAACACCAAAGAGCAAGCCCTGAGGACTGTGTGGAATGATGACAAACTCAATTGCACACAGGTGTAGAGGACACAGTAAGTAGCTGTTGGGCTGACAATATTAGCATCAGCTATGTAAGCATAATTATTGGTCAAGGGCAGATTGTTGTAAAACAGCTAATAAACAGGAAGCATTAACTTCCCTCACACAGGGCCTTTGCAAAACCAATATTAGGCCTATGTGTTCTGTACATGTATTTTCTCTGAAGCCAATTAACCTCTTTATTGGAAAACAAGAGCTTCGTTATTGTTGAATGTGGCAGCTAATCCTTCACAGTAGATAACTTTCATTGAGCATGAGTGGAATGAGTTGTGTTTACTTCACTGACTGACATTCCCACACAATTAAAAGAAAGATTAATTGTTTAATTTCCTCTACATTGTGCTAGTGAAGGCTAGGAGATCCATAAAACTAAAAACTATAGTTTTCCATTCACCCAAGGCCAAGGGAGCTGTGGAAATTTATTTTTGGACAGTATATATCTTTTTATTATCCTGACCATGTAAGGATGGGTGAGGGCTTTGGGTATCTTTGTAGAATCAATTTTTATTATATTTCTTCCATATAACTTTGAAGGTTCAGACCAAGATAAGATATGAGCCTATAGATTTGTCAAATTACTTTGGTGTTTCAGACCTCAACGTTTTGGCTGACACATGTAAGGTAACACATGTAAGATGCCAACAAAAAAGAATTATGAAAATATAGACAATTACTACTTTAGTAGACCCACCAAACTGGACATATATTTCATAATTACAACTTGTACTGTTAAAGTGAGTCCACCCAAAGTTGCAGGAAGAAATTTCACGAGCCAAGGTACGAAGGCATTGACCTTGCTGAATTTACTTGGAACCCAAGTAAAAGAGACTCAAACACCCGGATGTGAAAGCATGAGGACAGCAGCTCTCTGTGTGTGAGTTTGTGTGTGTATACTGCATTACTCTTGTTATTTTATATTCGTATTCCATCATCTGACCCTTGTCTTCAGTTCCTCCAATCTTTTAGATTCCTTAGCTCTAATGCCCCATTTCTTCTGTCTTAACTCTCTTCTGTATATATTCAAGTGAAAGTCTATTCATCCCTATTTCACTCCTACAGTTGAAATCTCTTTTTTCCCCTTATTTTTGAAAGCTGCTCCAGTGCCTGAAGTTGTAGAGATATAAATATCCATGGTTGGCCCCTAGATCAGTGTTGTTCAATAAAAGATAAAATGTTATTTTAAATTAAATTATAATTTGAAATTTTCTAATAGCCAGGTTAAAAAGTGAAGCAAATTCATTTTAATAGTATTTGTATTTACCCAATATATCCAAATGATTATTATTTCAACATGTAATCAAAATAAAAGTATTATTGTGATATTTTTACATTTTTTGTGATTTGAAATTCTACATTTATTTCACATTTTCAGTATATCTCAGTTCAGATTAGCGCCACTTGAAACGCTTAGTAGCCACATGTGACAAGGCACTTATATCATCAGAAGATAAACTTTATATATACACAAAGGTCTTAATTTTTGCCATGAATGTGAAATGCTGTTTACAAAAACAATATTATGCATTTTAGACCCAAGGAAGATTCATCTTCATCAGTGTTCACCAAGAACTTCACATTATTTGTTGAACTACTGACAATCTGAAAAATGTCATGAACTCTTTATAATCTTATCATTTCTTGTTAAAATTTAAAAAACTTTCAGCTGGTTGGGCACAACTACATCTTTTTTTCTTCATTCAATTTTGGGTGAGGGGTGTATGGGAGAGCACATGGAAGCTACTTTATCTGACTCACTTCCTTAGAAAGGCCCCCTGCACACATCTTCTCATTTGTAGTCTTGCAGGAAAACCAAGGGATTTGGATAATTCAGCCTGAAAAATGCAGCTTTCACCATTTTTATTATGCTTTCCATTATGGTTTAATAAAATTATAGCTTTGGCTTTCCCTAGCATGTTATGGTATCTCTAAAATACTTGTGATGTCTGTACCCTACCCTCCTTTTAAAGCTTTCCTCTGCCTCCTGAGAAGAGATATGCACAATACACCTTATTAGTCAGAAAACCCCAGGGGACAGCTTCTCTTTCAAGTACTTTCAAAATCTCCTATGTTTGTTCTGCCAATTCTGGCTGCCTTTATCAAGTGAAAGGACATAATTCTCATTGTCAACTTTATGATCTAGATCACAGAACAAGCTCTAAAATGGGCTTATCAAAGGCAGCTCACACTATCTGCTAGGGTACAAGTTACAGAAATTGTAAGGAAATAGAGGAACTCCCCATTAAAGGAAGGGGCTTCCCAGGTGTCTCAGTGGTAAAAATCTGCCTGCAATGCAGGAGACACGGGTTCAGTCTCTGGGTCTGGAAGATCCCTGGAGAAGGAAATGGCAACCCCCTCCAGTACTGTTGCCTGGAGAATCCTATGGCCAGAGGAGGCGGATTGAGCATGTAAGCCCATTAAAAAACAAATAAACAAACAACCAACAACAACAACAAAAAAGAAGTTTGAAAACTCAAACCTATCAAATAGATCCATGAGAGAGGGCTTTTCCCTATCTCAAAATAATTCTTTTTACCCCAGGCTTGCTTTAAATCAAGTTCTTTCTCTCTTCCTTGCATTTAAGTATTTGTTTATAAATCAATAACTACTTCAAAGGGAACTGGAGAAAAAAGAAAATTAAAGCTAAAGTGATGGGAATTGGTGCCAAATTGAGATTAGTCGAAAGGGAAGATAAACCATTTCTAAACTTACTGTCAAAGGGGAAATTAGATCCACCATTTAAAGATTCAGGTTCTGCTCATTTTCACCTTAACATGTACGTGGACGAATTATGAATGAAATTCTATAATGACCTTACTTAAAATTAATTCCCTACCCACTACCATTACATATATCCACAGAGAGGGAGCTTTTTAGTTTCATTCCAGGCAACTCTGCAGTATCTCTGTGAGATGATGGCCACTGATTAATGTTTGTCTGAGGAGTGTAACTGCATGTTTTTAGAGCTGCTGGAAAGCCAATTCTTACCAAAAACAGCTGCGAAACCAGACTGACTTTTAACCTCCCCTGTTGAACACAGGAACTCTTGGCACAATTACATTGTAAGTAGCACAGAACCTATGGGGTTACCATTATAGAAACAGACTTGGCCAGCAGGAAATGTTTACATCCTGCATGAAACCCTGATGTTTAACATGAAACTGGAACTGCTCACCGTGGTTTCAGAAAACAAAAGTCTCCATCTTTGAATTCGCCCCATAGTCCAAACAAGCAAATATTCCTATTTCCTTACCATCAAATCCCTCCCCTCCAACCACTCCTTTTCTTGAATTGTTTCTATGTTCTGTCGACACAGAAAATAAACAGCCCGACAGTGCTCTGTGTAATGAAATTCAAGCCACTTCCACCAAGGATCACACTCATAGCAACACAACAAAAAGAGAGAGACTCTGGGTTGATTAAGGCAATTCCTCAAGCATCTCTTAAGCAGGGAAATTATATTTTCATAAAAATGAACCACAGAAGTAAGACAGCGAGTTGTACTATTAGCTTACTGAATTTGAGCCTTGAATTTGAACTCAAGAGGAAGTAAAGACATGCTGCCTTTTACCAGATTCCCCATGATCAAACATAGTTGTGTGAAGAGGGTAGAAATGAGAGAGAAAAACCTAGGCTGAGCAGGTGAGGATATAGAAGAGAGAAGTTAAAGCCCTTTCCCAGTCTGTAGCAGCCCTTGGCAATGCTATAGCATCAGAAAACCACCTGGCCACGCAGTTTCCTGCCAGTAACTGGACAAAGGAAGGAGGCCATTAAGGCTCCCAAAGGACTGTTAATTAGTTTAATGAGCAATGTACACCTGATACCCTTGGTTATTGCCCCTCCTCCACCAGCAAAATATTAAAGGGATAGGAAACTCAGAAGTGGGCTCTGTTTATCATCTTTCAATATGGCTGATATATGCACTTAAAAAAAAAAGACCACTAGAAAAATATGGAATCATGTAAATGCTCTTTGTTACTTCCAAGAAAATACCAGGAACATTGACCCTATCTTTAGGATATACACGAATTATTTTAGAACTTTCTATGGTCTTCAAAATAGTTTCCTACTGTCAAAGGTATTAATAGTAATACAGAAAAATTGAACAACAGATAAATTTAAATACATTTAGTTTTGGGGTCAGACTTAGTTCAAGGTATCTTCTTAATTAAGCTATTTAAAAATGTTCGTTTGTTAGGGAAAGCTTTGGTAACCTAACAACTAAGTTGATGACCCTATGAATTTCAAAAATAGTAAGATCAAATTGTGTTTTAATCATCATCAAAATGTAGTTAGCTATATTTCTGTCTCTTTTTTTACGTTCTCCCAATATCACAAAATATATCAATGGTTCTCATATTCTGGTTATTTTCTCACTACAGCTATTTTGTTTTCAGACTTTGTCATCTAGTTGCCATTCAATGGAATCCCACTATTACATATTTCAGTCCTTAGTCTTCTTTGCTGGATGCTCCCTACATTGAAAGTCTACTAAATTGTGCCAATGATGCTAGGGTGCTGTTATACAGTTACACTCAATTCTTGGTGGATCACGTCTGGTACCATAGCTTTATATAACTTCTATATTTAACAGCTGTCAAACTTATATCCCCAGGCCCAACCTCTTCAGACTTCCCATATTACATTTCTACATAGGTGCCTAATGGACTTACGAAACTTACTTTTTTAAACTTTCATTTTATATTGGATTATAGCTGATTAACAATGTTGTGATAGTTTCAGGTGGACAGCTATGTGTCTCCCTCAAACCCCCCACACATCCAGGCTGACAGATAGCATTAAGCAGAGTGCTCTTGTTATAAAGCAGGACCTTGTTGGTTTACCATTTTAAATATAGCAGAGGATACATGTCAATCCCAAACTCCCTAACTATCCCTTCTTCCCCCCAGCAACCACAAGTTCGTTCTCTAAGTCTGTGAGCTTGTTTCTGATGAAACCTACTTTTTCTGAAGGCTTTCTCATTTCAGTAAATGGTAATCCTATTCTTTCTGTTGCCCCAAACCTGAAATCTTCCTTGATCTTCCTCTCTTTCTCTCATAGTCAATGTAAATAAATTATGATAGCTCTAATTTCCAAATACATCTGGAATCTGGCCCTTTTTCACACCATCATGCCCACAATTTCCTTAGCCCAAGCCAGCATCATTTCTCTTCTGGTTTACTGTAATATTCCCAAATGGTCCTCATGCTCCTATCCATGCTCAGAACACTCCATGGCTTCACACATCACTTAGAATAAACTGCATATTCCAAGTCCAGGATATAAATCCCTACCTGAGCTGTCCCTCTTCTTCCTACTCTCATCTCCCTTCTCCCTTTTATTCACTAGATTCCAGACATTCTGGGCTCCTTGAGTCCTTTGCTATGTTGACTTCCCTCTATTTGTTCCTCAAGGTCCACCCTTCATGTTTCTCTCTTTTCTTCTGTGCCTTGGTAGGAAGAAAGTTAGGGACTCCATCAGTGGGTGCCTTAGCCCTCAGGTTCCAACCAAGAGGGATCACTGCTAAGAGATCAGAGGAAGATAGGACAGAGTTTGTATCCACTAGCTTTCTCCCTGCAGGTTCTCCTTATTAAAAGGAGTCCAATCCTATAAAGCAGCCCTCTCTGCACATTCCTCTCTGTCCAGGGATTCCTGCCACCAACCTAGCACCCCATCCCTTCAAGCCTAATATGAATAATAGAGACCCACTGTTACTAGTCATACACACTGTATTTTTCCCGACTTCCTTGCACTTTCTTTGCTCTTTACACAGAGACTTGTGATGAGGCTGTACTCAAATCACTCTACAGAGACCCTGACTGATATAAATTCCAAGCACTATGCTGCTTCAGGGTCTCAGACCCTTGCACGTACTCTTCCCCATGCCAGGTGCATTTATCTCCCTGATAATCCCATGGCTCATTTCCTTTCGTCACATCTGCCTCCGTTCAAATGCCATCCCAAGAAAGAGACAGTTCTTGACTATTCTAAGTAAAATAATACAATCTCCCCTCTCTATCCCATTGCCTTGTTAGTCTTTCTCTGCATAACATATTTAACCTACTGGTGTGTCATGGATCTATTTGCTTATTGCCTACATCCTCTTTGCATCTAAGAATGCAAAGGATGCCCTATTTGAAAAGGAACTATGTGAACTCTGAAGTGTCCTTCTAGTCTAGAGCAGAGCTTGGAGTATATTAGGTACACACTTCAGTTCAGTTCAGTTCAGTTCAGTTCAGTTCAGTCGCTCAGTCATGTCCACTCTTTGCGACCCCATGAATTGCAGCACGCCAGGCCTCCCTGTCCATCACCAACTCCCGGAGTTCACTCAGACTCACGTCCATCGAGTCAGTGATGCCATGCAGCCAGCTCATCCTCGGGCATCCCCTTCTCCTCCTGCCCCCAATCCCTCCCAGCATCAGAGTCTTTTCCAATGAGTCAACTCTTCGCATGAGGTGGTCAAAGTACTGGAGTTTCAGCTTTAGCATCATTCCTTCCAAAGAAATCCCAGGGTTGATCTCCTTCAGAATGGACTGGTTGGATCTCCTTGCAGTCCAAGGGACTCTCTAGAGTCTTCTCCAATACCGCAGTTCAAAAGCATCAGTTCTTCGGCGCTCAGCCTTCTTCACAGTCCAACTCTCACATCCATACATGACCACAGGAAAAACCATAGCCTTGACTAGACGGACCTTAGTTGGCAAAGTAATGTCTCTGCTTTTGAATATACTATCTAGTTTGGTCATAACTTTTCTTCCAAGGAGTAAGCATCTTTTAATTTCATGGCTGCAATCACCATCTGCAGTGATTTTGGAGCTCCCCAAAATAAAGTCTGACACTGTTTCTACTGTTTCCCCATCTATTTGCCATGAAGTGATGGGACCAGATGCCATGATCTTTGTTTTCTGAATGTTGAGCTTTAAGCCAACTTTTTCACTCTCCTCTTTCACTTTCATCAAGAGGCTTTTTAGTTCCTCTTCACTTTCTGCCATAAGGGTGGTGTCATCTGCATATCTGAGGTTATTGATATTTCTCCCGGCAATCTTGATTCCAGCTTGTGTTTCTTCCAGTCCAGCGTTTCTCATGACGTACTCTGTGTATAAGTTAAATAAGCAGGGTGACAATATACAGCCTTGACGTACTCCTTGTCCTATTTGGAACCAGTCTGTTGTTCCATGTCCAGTTCTAACTCTTGCTTCCTGACCTGCATACAGATTTCTCAAGAGGCAGGTTAGATGGTCTGGTATTTCCATCTCTTTCAGAATTTTCCAAAATTTATTGTGATCGACACAGTCAAAGGCTTTGGATAAATGAATGAATAAAAAAATAAATGAATGTATTTTGAATAACATGAGTAGAGGATTTAGTCAATAAGAGTACTGCAAGGGATCCTTTTTTGTAACTGGATTCTGAAACCGGTGGAAACACAATATATCAAGGGTCCAGTGTTCCTTCTTCCCAAGTGACTTCTCGATCCTTTCTAATCTTATATCTAGTATTCAGCCTTTTTTCCACTGTTCTTTGAACTCTGCTTGCATAAACCAAATGAAAAAATTCAACTCTGAAAGACGTAAATATAGAGTTTGAAGAGAGAATGAGAAGCCAACCAAGCCGAAGACAGGCAAGCAGAGTTGAGGAAGTCAGCAAGAGAAGGCGAATGAGGAGAATATGAATGAGGGGAGCAAAACTGAGTCTAGATTTAGCAAGAGGAAAGCATTCTGCTCTGTAGTCACCTGGAATTGGTAGTAGATGCATTTCTCCTGATTTATTTTTGAGAACAAAATAAAAAGATGGGTTCATAAATAATATAAGTGTGGGTTCATAAATGTTACTTATTATGAGGTATATTTAAGGCATAAATATGTTTAATGAGCAGTTCATTTTCAAGACTATGGAGCTTGTCATAGAAAGCTGGTCATAGAAAATGAAAGCCAGTAGAGCTGCAAAAATCAAGAAACCTTTCCTTATAATCACTGAGTCACAAACAGACAAAGTGAGTAATACCACCTCAAATCATTGTGAAACTTAATGGCAGCTATGAGTTTCAGGAACTGTACACATTTTATGTTTTTGTCAATTTCCCTTTATTTTCATAAGTAGCATCACTGAATACTTTGCATTAAAATATGCTTTTTTGGATGAGAATCACCTCATGCTATATTTAAAAATCTGTTTAGATCTTCAATTCAGATGCTAGGAGGGCAATATAAAACCTCAAATTTATTGAATACCTTCTATGTGTGAATCACTTATTTATTAATATATTTCAGACTCCTGATTCCTGCCCTGAAAGAATTAACAGTTTAATAAAGGAAACAAGTGTTTTTTAAGTAGTGATTATTATCAAAGGTGTTTTACTAGTAACATGAATAAAGTCTGTGAGAACCTGAACACAGAAAAGGGTAATATTTCATGGAGGAGAATCAAACCAGCAAAAGATTAGCAAACATTTTAAAGGAAGTAATTTTTGAGTTGAAAATTATTTTTTCAACAAGAGTTTGGAAAATGACATCACTTGGTTAAAGAAAACAGCAGGGAAAAGCAGCAAAGGTTTTCAGAAAATAGTGAGAATGGACAAAAAAACATGAATAGGCAAAAGTAACTTGTAACATCAAGGCACCTTAAGACTAGGTCAAGTCACATGAAAAAAGGAAATGACCACATGTGTTATATAAATGAAATTATGTACAAATGGATAAGAAGTGACAGATTCAAAAAACATTTCAGAGTTAGATTTGACAAGACACAGTAACTGATTGGATTTGGATGGAGAGAGGAGAGAATTAAGTTTGGCTCCTAAATTTCTACCTTGGGGAAATGACTGTATAAAAGCTTTTTCTTTTTTTTTTTTTCCTTTTTTGCCACAAGTAGCCCTTTATTTTGTATTGGGATATAACCAATTAACGAACAATATTGTGATAGTTTCAGGTGAACAGCAAAAGGGATTCAGCCGTACATATACATGCATCCATTCTCCTCCAAACTCCCCTCCCGTTCAGGCTGCCATATAACAACAATTTCGTAACTATAATTACAGTTTGAGCAGTCTTGTAAACAGATATGTTAACTGAAATTAAGAGAGAGTTTAACAGCTAAATTTATCCAGAAGTTACAAAAGCATTCCCAGGAGTAAATGAACAAGCTTTAAAAACATCCAAGCCCATCCTTAAGCTCTTTTTTTTTTTCTTGCTGTTATTTCTTTTTTTATTTTATTTTACTTTATAATATTGTATTGGTTTTGCCATACATCAACATGAATCTGCCAAGGGTGTACACGTGTTCCCAGTCCTGAATCCCCCTCCCACCTCCCTCCCTGTACCATCTCTCTGGGTCATCCCAGTGCACCAGCCCCAAGCATCCTGTATCCTGCATCGAACTTAGACTGGCAATTTGTTTCTTACATGATATTATACATGTTTCAGTGTCATTCTCCCAAATCATCCCACCCTCTCCCTCTCCCACAGAGTCCAAAAGTCTGTTCTATACATCTGTGTCTCTTTTGCTGTCTCGCATACAGGGTTATCGTTACCATCTTTCTAAATTCCATATATATATGTTAGTATGCTGTATTGATGTTTTTCTTTATGGCTTACTTCACTCTGTATTATCAGCTCCAGTTCATCAACCTCATTAGAACTGATTCAAATGTATTCTTTTTAATGGCTGAGTAATACTCCATTGTGTATATGTACCACAGCTTTCTTATCCATTCATCTGCTGATGGACATCTAGGTTGCTTCCATGTCCTGGCCGTTATAAACAGTGCTGCGATAAACATTGGGGTATATGTTTCTCTTTCAATTCTGGTTTCCTCGGAGTGTATGCCCAGCAGTGGGCATACTGTTGGGTCATAACTAAAATATTGAATAGAGTAGGGGGGAACAGGTTTGAAGAGTTGGATGATGAGTGTAGCTTTTAACACAATGTAGAACTTCTTCAAGTTCTTGGTGGAGATGTCCATTAGAAAGTTAGAAACACAGATCTGGATGTTTAGGGTATTCAGTCCTGCAGGTATAGATTTGGCAGTGGTTGTATAGGTGTAACTATCCATAGGCTAATTCATATAACTGATGAAATCAACAAAGTGTGCAAAATCAAGGAAGGAGATATGAGTCCTTGGACTAAACACAGATCTGAGATTATGTGTTGGGTCGCACAGATTGTGGCCCTGTACAGTTCTAGGAATACCGTTCATTTAGGCTATGAAGTGAGTGGTATCTATTATAATTGCTACCCTGAGACTGGAGAAAATAAACCACATAGAATACTTCAAGAGGGAATGAGGTGACTGGAGGGCCATGAGGGACAACCAAATATCTGAGGCGGAGGAAGGAAAAGAATCAAAACATATGCGTGTCTGAGTGGGAATTATCAAAGGAGTGAGAGGAAAACCAGAAGTGTAGTGTTTAAAAATGGAGGTGCCATTTTCAAAGGAGGCATAATCAACAAGGTTAAATTCTATGGAAAGGTCAAAGGCAATGCAGAATTGAAGGAGTTCTTTGTACCTGGAAACTAGGAGATGATTGCTGGCGCCAGTAAGACTGAGATTGGGGTATAGTTCAGAAGTCAGAGTTCAGTTCAGTTCAGTTGCTCAGTTGTGTCTGACTCTTTGTGACCCTATGGACTGCAACATGCCAGCCTTCCCTGTCCATCACCAACTCCCAGAGACTACTCAAACTCATGTCCATCGCGTTGGTGATGCCATCCAACCATCTCATCCTTGGTTGTCCCCTTCTCCTCCCACCTTCAATCTTTCCCAGCATCAGGGTCTTTTCAAATGAGTTGACTGATGCTTCAGCATCAGTCTTTCCAATGAATATTCAGGACTGATTTCCTTTAGGATGGACTGGTTGGATCACCTTGCAGTCCAAGGGACTCTCAAGAGTCTTCTCCAACACCACTGTTCAAAAGCATCAATTTTTTGGTGCTCAGGTTTCTTTATAGTCCAACTCTCACATCCATACATGACTACTGGAAAAACCATAGCCTTGACTAGATGGACCTTTGCTGGTAAAGTAATGTCTCTGCTTTTTAATATGCTATCTAGGTTGGTCATAACTTTTCTTCCAAAGAGCAAGTGTCTTTTAGTTTCCTGGCTGCAATCACCATCTGCAGTGATTTTGGAGCCCCCCAAAATAAAGTCTCTCATTGTTTCCATTGTTTTCCCATCTATTTGCCATGAAGTGATGGGACCAGATGCCATGATCTTCATTTTCTGAATGTTGAGCTTTAAGCCAACTTTTTCACTCTCCTCTTTCAGTTTCATCAAGAGACTTTTTTGTTCCTCTTCACTTTCTGCCATAAGGATGGTGTCATCTGCATATCTAAGGTTATTGATATTTCTCTTGGCAATCTTGATTCTAGCTTGCGCTTCATCCAGTCAGCGTTTCTCATGATGTACTCTGCATAGAAGTTAAATAAGCAGGGTGACAATATACAGCCTTGACGTACTCCTTGTCCTATTTGGAACCAGTCTGTTGTTCCATGTCCAGTTCTACCTGTTGCTTCTTGACCTGCATACAGATTTCTCAGGAGGCAGGCCAGGTAGTCTGGTATTCCCATCTCTTTAAGAATTTTTCACAGTGTCTTGTGATCCACACAGTCAAAGGCTTTGGTGTAGTCAATAAAGCAAAAGTACGTTTATTTTTGTAACTCTCTTGCTTTTTTGATGATCCAGTAAATATTGGAAGTTAGAGTGTGGTAGGTCAAATAATGACTTGGAAAAGAGAAAACTGAAGTAACGTGTGGAAACTATAAATTCTTCACTGTTTCAATTCAGATTATTCCTTTGACTCTTGCATAAGATCCAACAGTGCTGTGTAGAAATTATACATATATATGTATATATATAATTTTAAATATATATTTTAAATTAAAGAACAGACTTCAAAGTTTTGTCCTCATAATTTTTACCTGACTCTACAACTTCCATTTTACTGACTTTTTATGTAAATTTCTGTGGACACAGCTATAGTAGAAGTATCTATCTCTATGTTACCTTTAGATGATTAGTAGTAGTGTCTTGAAGAGCTGTGTTCAGAAGGATCCTGAGGGTTTCTATAAACTCAGCTTGAAAGTCTCAAATGTATCTGTTGCAGAGAAAGAGCTGGGAATGCAGCATGTTCATTTTCAGAACAGGGAGTTTTTTCATCTGTCTTTATAGCCCAAAACCTTGTGGAGTGTCTGGTCCCATTTATTGCCATAAATAGTGGCTGAGTGAATGAATAAATAGGTATATTAATATACTCTGAATTTCAGTGAACTTGAGTTGGGGCTTGATCAATTTGACTAGGTGAATATTTCTCAATCCAACGTCATTATATCCTAATGGGGCCATAAGTAATTTTCTGCAAAAAAAAAAAAAAAAATTATGAAACCTTGCCAATGATGACATTGAAAATTACGCATTGAACTTACGGTGTGTAATAACTACATTCTCACTCAAATTCCAGCTTGATTTCTTGAGTGAAAAATAAATGGGAAGGTTCAGGGCTGAATTTCTAAGAATCATAAGATGTTCTGTTACATGCAGCTGTGGTGGTGTCTTCCAAACAGGATTTTCCCATCAATAAGGTACAAAGAAAATCATGAAAAGTGTTGAATATCTAGATATTGGGAAGAGGGAAGTGTTGGGTGAAAGATGGCATCCCAGGCCATGGGAATGATAGAATGTGCTCAGCATGAGAAGGACCTGCACTAAGCAAGTTGAGTGGACTGAGAGGCTCTGTGGTGATGCTGTAAAGATATGAAAAGATAAGGTCTCTCTACTGTCATTCACTAGGTGAAAATATTGGGAAATATGCTTTTCATTCACCTGGAGAAAAGGAATTTGATTTCTATTTAATAGAGTCGGTGTGCCTTAATACTAGGCAAAATAATAATAATAATAGTCATAATAGAAATAAAAGTCATTCAGTAAGTTTGGAGATTGGTTCAGGAAGGGCAATGTCATGGAAACATTTACTGGTCAAATTTTTCAGTCCAGCCTCCTCCAAAAATGAAGAGCTATTATCCTAACAGCCCATGAAATGCATACAATATAAGTAAGTAATATAATTTTGTCATTCGAGGTCATGCTAACCTTCTTAAAGACAGAGCCAAGTACTCCCTAAGTTAATCATCCCTTATTTTGGAGTTGGTGGCTATTTTGGCTTGAAGAGTTGTTCTGAACAAGCATGTGAAAGGCTGCTGAAATGTTACATTTGTTTATGTAAGGTCAGACTAACCCAGAGGTCTTCAAGTATTATAAAGTGAGAAAAGTTTAGATTGGTCCACAGTTGTGTGTGTGATTGTGCAAAAGATAAGCCATTCTTTACTACCCTACAAGGTCACGCTACTCTTAAAGTTAAGTGCACTTTACAGAAATAATATCCATTCAATTGAATGTGAAATAGACTTGATGCATAGCATGTCTAAAGTTATATTTCAGAACAGTCATTTCAGTGTATAAAAAGGGCAAACTTATATATTGAGAGTAGTGTCAAATCTTCAGAATTACTTTAAGACATCACAAAGAGAGCCCTCAATTATGAAGTTTTATATTTCACTGACTCATGTCTAAACAATCAGCATATGTCTTGATGAAGAGCAGACTACTGGCCTGAAAATTAACAATTAATTTTATATTAAGTTTGGCAGAATGGGAACGACACAGTCAATAGTGCTAGCAAACAGCATGATTTATGGATCACTTTTAATTAAACATGCATTCTTTAAAGTTATTATAAAAATGAACACATTACATTTGGTTTCTTTATCATTAATATTTTAGTAGGGGTATCATGGGTGCATTTTTATACATCTGTATATATTTTTTTAGATTTTGTCCATCTGTCCTACCTGGCTAAATGCCAATATATGGATTAAAACAATGATCACAAAGATAAATGACCCAAAGGAGACTTTCAAAACAATTGATAATGGGGCTGAGATAAATTTGATATTTTAAGTGATCTTTCTCAAAGAACAGCATGTTATTTGGAAGCACCCATTCATTTTTTTTTTCAATATTAAATATTTGTCAGCTCTTATAATTGAAATTTGAGCTAAAAACTTATGACTAAGTAAAATTCAGGGAGAGAGACTATTTCTATATGTCAAGCTTGGATGAAGAATCTTCAATAGGAAAGCTGCCATTTCTTTCTTCCTTCAGATAAGCACTTTCTTTTTCTTAGTGGAAGGTCAGTTTAGAAGGCTATGGAAGGATTTAAGATAACTGGCTTTAAATTGAAAATTTTCAATAAACTCAAGATACTGGATCTCAAGCACTGCTTTCTCAAAGATGCACAGCTCGAGAAATAAAGGAAGCATGGAATGAAAACATGAATGACAGGGAAACATTTCCCTCTAGAAATATAGAGATAAAACATGAAGTTTAACAAGGTGGAGCCACAGAGAAGAAATTACACTATATATATTTAACTTTAGGCAAATATTGTAATAATAGCACTCTAAATCTAAGTCATAGTCTGTGAATTATTTGATAAATATTTTATTTAAGATATACTAGTAGAATATTTATTAGTTTCCAGGCACTGTGCTGGTACTGAGGATACCAGTATAGACAGAAGAGATTCCAGATCACCTAAAGCTTTACAGGCCAGTGATGGGGACAGACAATATCATCATACTGAAAGGTGTACAATTATAAATGTTGCCCCACTGGCTCTAACGGGGGTTTATGACAAAGAAATATGGCACTGAGGAATAAAAGGATGTTTGAGGTTGGTTTAGAAGTTGAATGGAAATTACCGAGGTGAAAGGGGCACTCTCAAATAATATTTATTAATGAATGAAAATAAATTCCAAGTACTTGTCCCTGTGGCTGGAGAACAACATGAATTGCCTGAAAATTTGAAAATCAGTGAGACTGAAGAACAAAGAGCCAAGTTCAATCAATTCAGGAAAAGTAGGTACAGATCAAACCAGTGCTGAGTGTTGGTCTTTATCTCAAGAACAAGGAGAAGCCATGGAAGAATTTAAGCAGGGAGAAATGATCAGTGTATCTTTTCAAGAGCTCCCTCCAGCTGTAGGATGTAGGATGAAGTCCAAAAGAATCAGAATGGCTATGGGTAGAAGAGTTCTAAAGAGCAGTTGTGAGAAGAAAAGTGCTGTAGCTCAGACTTGGCTAGTAGGGGTGATGGAGATAAAGACAAGTGGATGGTTTTAATGTCAATCAGTTCAGTTCAGTTCAGTCGCTCAGTCGTGTCCGACTCTGCGACCCCATGAATCGCAGCATGCCAGGCCTCCCTGTCCATCACCAACTCCCAGAGTTCACTCAAACTCACATCCATCGAGTCGGTGATGCCATCCAGGCATCTCATCCTCTGTCATCCCCTTCTCCTCCTGCCCCCAATCCCTCCCAGAATCAGAGCCTTTTCCAATGAGTCAACTCTTCGCATAAGGTGGCCAAAGTACTGGAGTTTCAGCTTTAGCATCATTCCTTCCAAAGAACACCCAGGGCTGATCTCCTTTAGGATGGACTGGTTGGATCTCCTTGCAGTCCAAGGGACTCTCAAGAGTCTTCTCCAACACCACAGTTCAAAAGCATCAATTCTTCGGTGCTCAGCTTTCTTCACAGTCCAACTCTCACATCCATACATGACCACTGGAAAAACCAAAGCCTTGACTAGACGGACCTTTGTTGGCAAAGTAATGTCTCTGCTTTTGAATATGCTATCAAGGTTGGTCATAACCTTCCTTCCAAGGAGTAAGTGTCTTTTAATTTCACGGCTGCAGTCACCATCTGCAGTGATTTTGGAGCCCCCCAAAAATAAAGTCTGACACTGTTCCCACTGTTTCTCCATCTATTTGCCATGAAGTGATGGGACCAGATGCCATGATCTTCGTTTTCTGAATGTTGAGCTTTAAGCCAACTTTTTCACTCTCCTCTTTCACTTTCATCAAGAGGCTTTTTAGTTCCTCTTCACTTTCTGCCATAAAGGTGGTGTCATCTGCATATCTGAGGTTATTGATATTTCTCCTGGCAATCTTGATTCCAGCTTGTGCTACTTCCAGCCCAGCATTTCTCATGATGTACTCTGCATAGAAGTTAAATAAGCAGGGTGACAATATACAGCCTTGACGTACTCCTTGTCCTATTTGGAACCAGTCTGTTGTTCCATGTCCAGTTCTAACTCTTGCTTCCTGACCTACATATAGGATTCTTAAGAGGCAGGTCAGGTGATCTAGTATTCCCATCTCTTTCAGAATTTTCCACAGTTTATTGTAATCCACACAGTCAAAGGCTTTGGCATAGTCAAGAAAGCAGAAATAGATGTTTTTCTGGAACTCTCTTGCTTTTTCAATGATCCAGCAGATGTTGGCAATTTGATCTCTGGTTCCTCTGCCTTGTCTAAAACCAGCTTGAACATCTGGAAGTTCATGGTTCATGTATTGCTGAAGCCTGGCTTGGAGAATTTTGAGCATTACTTTATTAGTGTGTGAGATGAGTGCAATTAATGTCAATAAGAAAGTAAAACAGAAAATATTTAGCAATTGTGCTGATCAAGATTCTTGGTTGAAAACAACAGAAACAACTCTAAAGAAAGAGAAATTCACTGGAAGCATATCAAGAAGCTAGCAGAATTGAAGGGAAATTGGAAAATTGAATTTGGGAAACAAATGAGAACAAGAGAAGCAAAGATAGCCAAGAACACAGCAAAGTCACCTCACTGAAATCTCAGTGCAACCATGGCTACTGTGGACAATCTCAAACTACCTCTGCATCTTTACATATTAAAGCCCAGTTAGAGCATTCACTTCCTTGAGTATAATGTATGCTTCAGTGCCCTGCTGCCTCTGGGAGTAGCAGAGGTCTAATTCACCTCCCTTTAGCATCTATCCTTAGTTGATGGACTCCATCTCCCACAGTGACTTAACCAACGAGGGATTCTCCTCACTGCAAGGATGTTCATATCATGTTTAAAAATCAAATTGCAATGAATGCATGCTGCAGTGTTAGACTGAATATGCCTGTTAATAGAGCAAGGCATGAGACATAATTATGGCATGCTACTTCCTTAGATGGGAAATCCTGAAAAATTATTGGTTTGATGTGGGTTAGGGTTGGGTTATTTTGGGTGTGTGGGAAAAGGGGAGAATCAAGAGTTTGTTCTTGGACAAATATTTTAAGGATAAGGTACCTTTGGGTCTCATTTTGACTTAAACTTTGTTATCTTATGCCCAACTCACCAAACTATTGGTATCTCTAAGTAGGAAACTCCATTCACAGTTAAAATGAACAAAATTGTTATTGTTACTAATGGATTATTTATCCTTTTCATATTAGTAATTTAAAGCTCTTTTTTTCCTTTGATGAAATCTTTTTAATAATATCTGTCATAGTTCAGCATATGAATCCGTTTCTTAACCAAATGGGAAAAAATGAAATGACTTCTCTCATTCTATCACTATGAGATTCTTACCTAATATCTTTGGCAACAAATATCAGTAAGATAAATTCTATTGCAAATTACTATATAATGACATACCAAACTTTCCTGGTTGGCTCATATGGTAAAGAATCTGACTTCAATGCAGGAGACCTGGGTTTGATCCCTGGGTTGGGATGATCCCCTGGAGAAGGGAATGGCAACCCACTCCAGTATTCTTGCCTGGAGAATCCCATGGACAGAGGATCTTGGAGGGCTACAGTTCATGGGGTCACAAAAGTCAAACACAATTTAGAGACTACTGCTGCTGCTGCTGCTAAGTTGCTTCAGCCGTGTTTGGCTCTGTGAGACCCCATAGAAGGCACGCCACCAGGCTCCCCCATCCCTGGGATTCTCCAGGCAAGAACACTCAATGGGTTGCCATTTCCTTCTCCAATGCATGAAAGTGAAAAGTAAAAGTGAAGTGGCTCAGTTGTGTCTGACTCTTAGTGACCCCATGGACTGCAGTTCACCAGGCTTCTCCGTCCATGGGATTTTCCAGGCAACAGTACTGGAGTGGGCCGCCATTGCCTTCTCCAGAGACTAACAACAACAAAGGCTATTCAGGCAAGCGTAATTCTTCTATTACTTGTAATTCTTCTATTACATTTCTGATGCTTAACGGAACATGACTGAATGACTAACACTACTTAATTGTTCAGAAAATAAATCATTGAATTTTTTAATAAGTAGCCTACAAATATTTGGGGCATGCTAAAAGAATTCAGAGTCTAAATGCGCATTGCTCAGGTAGAATTAGAAAGCTGTTCTTTGCAAATGAAGGATGAGAACTTGGGGAGTCAGTCTTAAGCAGAGTATTATGAAGAAGGGGCCATTCTTAAATAAAAAGGCACTCAAATTCTTAGTTTAAAATGTTAATAGACATAGTAATATAAAAGGCTATTGAAAATAATGTACAATTCAAAATTAATCATATATATTTATTTTTTTAATTTACAATTCAGGTAACGTTTTATTCAATTTTTTCTTCCAGTTTTTTTGATATAATTGACATACAACAGTGTGTAAGTTTAAGGTGTATAGCATAATGATTTGACTTACATACATCATGAAATGATTACCACAGTAAGTTTAGTAAACATTCCTCATTTCATATACGTACAAAATTAAAGAAATAGAAAAAAATGTTTTTCCTCATGCTGAGAATTCTTAGGATTTCTTTTCTTAGCAACGTTCATGCATAACATACAGTAGTGTTAATTATTAATCATGTATACTACATTGCTAGAATATATTTATCTTATAACTGGAATTTTGTACTTTTTCACTGCCTACATCCATTTCCCCCTCTACTCCCCCTACCTCTGGTAACCACAGTCTGATCTTTTTTTCTACAAATTTGTTTGTGTGTTTCTTTGCTTGTCTATTTTTGAAGTATAATTGACCTGCAACATTGTGTTAGCTCCTGTTATACAATATATTGATTCAATATTTCTGTGCATTACAAAATGGTTACCATGATAATGTTAGTTGTCACCTGTCACTATACTAAAAAGGTACATAGTTATTGACTATATTTCCCCACACAGTACATTTCATACCTGTGACGCTCTTATTTTGCAACTGGATGCTTGCATTTCTTAATTTACCTCCTCAATTTCTCTTCTCCCTCCACCCCCAAGCAAAAGTTTTTATTTATTAGTCATCCAGGCCAATCATCACCCCAACGTACACACAGACACACACATACACAAACACAATTCCAAGGCAATCACTAATCTATTTTCTGTGTGGCTTTGTCTGTTCTAAACAGTCACATATATAATATCATTCAATATGTGACCTTTTGTGTCTTGCTTTGTTCGCTTAGCATGTTTTCAAGACTCATCCATTTGGAATATATAACAGCATTTCACTTCTTTTTTTGTGGCTGAATAATTTATGGACATATTACATTTGTTTATTCATTCATCAGTTAATAGTTATTTGAGCTATTTCCACTTTATGGCTATTATAAACAATATTGCTAGGAACATTTGTGTGCAAGTATTTGGGTGAACATGTTTTCAGTTCTCTTGGGTGCGTGGAGATGCTGGGGTATATGGGAATTCTATGTTAAACTTTTTGAGAAACTACAAAATTGTGCTCCACAGAAACATCATTTTACATTCCTACCAGCAGTGCATTAACATTCCACTTTCTCTACATTCTCACCAACACCTGTTCTTTTCCTTTAAAAAAAAATTATCATTGGCATCTTGGTGAGTGTAAAGTGATACCTCACTGTAGTTTTGATTTGCATTTCCCTCCGACTAAGGTCCGTCTAGTCAAGGCTATGGTTTTTCCTGTGGTCACGTATGGATGTGAGAGTTGGACTGTGAAGAAAGCTGAGCGCTGAAGAACTGATGCTTTTGAACTGTGGTGTTGGAGAAGACTCTTGAGAGTCCCATAGAGTGCAAGGAGATCTAACCAGTCCATCCTAAAGGAGATCAGTCCTGGGTGTTCATTGGAAGGACTGATGTTGAAGCTGAAACTCCAATAGTTTGGGCCACCTGATGCGAAGAGCTGACTCATTTGAAAAGACCTTGATCCTGGGAAAGATTGAGGGCAGTAGGAGAAGGGGACAACAGAAGATGAGATGGTTGGATGGCATCACTGAGTCAATGGAAATGAGTTTGGGTAAACTCTGGGAGTTGGTGATGAACAGGGAGGCCTGGTGTGCTGCAGTTCATGGGGTTGCAAAGAGTCGGACATGACTGAGCAACTGAACTGAACTGAACTGATACACTTAATGAGAATATATATCAACACTATTTGATCTCCTGGAGCATACATGTTTCAAACCATGGAGACTAAGGCCCATACAAAGGCCACTAGCTGTCATACCTAGAAAGCATCTCTTTTTTAATGTACCTAATAGCTCTGATACCAAAAATTCCAAGGAAGACTTACTGAGGTTCAGAAGGAGAGAAACCTTTACTGAGTTGAAAGATATCCTTGGAAATGCAAGATTAAAATGGGTGCTCTGATCATTATAGTTTTTTTTTTAATTTTTTAAGCTCTTTTTTGATTGAAGTTACAGTTGGTATATAATGCTGTGTATAGTTGATACACTATGTACACCAAAGGGGTTCTTTTCAGATTCTTTTCCATTATAGGTTATTATAAGATATTGAAAATAGTTCCCTGTGTTGCACAGTAGGACCTTATTGGTTGCCTATTTTATATATAGTAATGTGTATTTTTTTATACCAAACACCTAGTTTATTCCTCCTCACCCTTTCCCCTTTGGTAACCATAACTTTGTTTTCTATGTCTATAAGTCTATTTCCATTTTGTAAATAAGTTCCTTTCTAATTGTTTTTTTACATTTCATGTATCATTATAGTTTGATGTGATAGATATTAGCACAATCTTTTGGTTTCCTAATTATGATGACAAGAAACTAGCAGTTCCTATAAAATATGTCTTTTCATTTGTTAGATAATTTATAAACATTTATGAAACTTCCAGATTCTCCCAAGATGAAAGGAGAATTTGTTTTTTTAACCAAAACCAATACTGGAAATGCCACAAAGAAGAGAGAAAGTTGAAGGATCAGAGAAGTTAATACAAAAGCTGAAAGGAGAGGTGTTTGGTCCTGGGGCAAGTATGAACCAGAATGTAGAAGGGCCAACTACCAAGACAGATGATAAGATAAGGGAGAGTGCTTCAGTTGTACTCTTTTTGTTTTCTCACATTTTCCATGGCAGTATAGCACCCAACTCAGTGGTGTTAGCTCAGCTCTAGCTTGGGCATAGAATGGCATCAGAGTTCTGGAACCCATAGATAATTGGGGGATAACCATAGCAAGTATACTTCCCTCTCAGCTTGCTCTTGGAGGGACCCAGGAAAATTCCTTGAGGACAAAGTCACGTGGTTGGGATAACAAATGCTGCTGCACTCAGTCACTTCAGTCATATCTGACTCTTTGCAACACCATGGACTGTAGCCCGCCAGGCTCCTTTGTCCATGGGATTCTCCAGGCAAGAATACTGGGATGGGTTGCCATGCCCTCCTCAAGGGGATCTTCCTGACTCAGGAATCAAATTCGAGTATCCTGAATCTCCTGCATTTCTGGCAGATTCTTTACCCACTGGAGCCACCTGGGAAGCTCAAATATGAGTTATCAAATCCAGATTGTGAATTCAGTGGATCTCTGCCCATTGATATTTAAAACCACCAGAAGGAGATAAAGGCTCCCACTTGGATTTTAATTTCTCATTCTCTAGATAGAGGCACATTGCTGTTCCCACTACACATAAGCCCAGGAGAAAAAGACCTCACAAGTCACTTAGGAACACAGTTTTATTATAAAGCAATAAATAGAATAAATAAAAAACAAAAGTGAAAATTGAATAATATAGAGAAAGAGTTAATGAATCAAAAAACCCCACAAAAACTTAAAAAGATAAATATCTTTAAAAGAGTTATGGGTAGGGAGGTATTATACTAATAACATTTAAGTTATAAACAAGAACAAAGCAGAAATAATGGGTGCGAAAAGCCATGGGAATGAAAATCCAAAGATTGTCATAAAGAACAGGGAGGATTCAGGGAAGAACAAACTATAGAAATGAAGGAGCCAGGAAGAGCAGCTGAAAAACTATAAAGTTAGGCAAGTGAACAGAAAAAGAGAAAGAAAAATGTCAATATTCCAGAAGTAAAAATGCAAATGAGGAAAAAATTAATATTTGATGACCAGAAATAGTAAGAATTAAAGATGAGAAAACACATCAAGTTGAAATGGAGTAAGAAAAATATCATATTTAAAAAAATACAAACCCTTACAAGTAGACACATCAGAGTACTCAATAAAGGCAAAGGGAAAATTCTAAGAACATTTTCAGATATAAAAAGAGCAATTTACCTACAAATAAGAAAGGAACAATGTTGTGTCTAGATAATACAAACATGATAAATTAAGACCAATGAAGAGAAGAAAGATACCAGAGAGGTATAAGGTCATGCTGAGGTTTTTTTCTTATGTTGGAGAAATAACAGAAATTGATAAGCTTAGGAAATTCATAGACAAAAATTATAGGAGAAAAACAATAGAAGAATCCATAATGCATAAATTTGAATCCAATAGAAAAAAATTTATTTGTTAAAGTTATGAAAAGATAAAAATATAAAGTATGGTAAGAAGAAAACATGAAATAAGATGGCAGAAATATACCTAACAAATAATAATTAAAATTAACAAGTCTTTATTATATTTATTAACTGCCTTTTGGTGGAGATGTAACAATAAATGAAATAATAAGAAAGTATGGCATATTAAGAGTGACAAGTGCTATGGAAAAATAATAAGTCAGGGACTGCGTTTGGTTTACAATGAGTAATTGAAGTGTGAGTCAAAGGTCAAGTGAGGAGATCAGGAAATAAACCCTTAAGATAGCAATGGAAGGGCACCCCGGGAAGCGGACAGAAGTTGCTGAGAAGATGCTGAGGGGAACAAGCCTTGCCTACTCAGTAAAGAAGAGAGATAAGCATGGCTAGTGGGCAGGGGAGAGTACAAGCCAATACTGTCAGAGGAGCTATGAGAGGTCCAGTTACATCCTGTCTGAGAAATCATTGTAAAGACTTCTTTCTTTTACTCTCAAACAGATGAAAATCCATAGACAGGTTTTAAGGAGAAAATGAATGTTATCTGACTCCATTTAGACAGAATCATGTTCGGCTCTGAGTTAAGATAGGCTGTCGGGGAGGAACTGTGGAGGTAGCAAGGGCAGTTAGAAGAGCATTTCCAAGAGGCAGGTGAGAGGGGCTGGTGGCTTGGACCAGGCTGACAGTGGTGAGGATGGAGAGGTATAATTGACCGATAGATAGGCAGGTAGATAGAACAGTGATAGATCAGAAGGCAGAGATAGACAGACAGATGGATTCATAGAATAGAATTGTCAGAACTAAAGAAAAAATTTTTCATTGGGTCAAACTGTCAAATCAAAAGGCAGATTCTCACAGGAGAACAGAAGGTGATTCATTTATATTAAGGCTAAATGTGTGTGTGTGTGTGTGTGTGTGAAAACTCGAAGTAAAACTAGTCAAGAAATTAACCAATACAAAATTCAATGTTATTACTTCTACGGGGGGAAAAAAGGTGAATGATACATTAGGGACACTTCAAAGGAACCTCAGTGGGAAGTACATGAGAATCTGTTTTATTATCACATGTAAAAATGAACAAAGAAACAAACATGTAAATAAACCCTCAAAAGTCTGGAAGGCTATACATCAATTGTTGATAGTAGTTAACTGAGCAAGGACTTATGGGTGAGAAATATAACCATACACCTTTGTATTCTTATTTCATAAGCATTTTCCAGGATTTCTATAATGAGCAAGTAGTGACCATATATTAAAAATACCCTAAGCTAAACAAACTCCCAAGTGCTTGGTCAGGCATCTTGGCCTAAGGTCTTGGAGGAGACTTTTGTTCTTTGCGGATCCGTCAGCCACCTCCAAAGCCTTCAACTGACTGCAGAGTTTTGAACAGCCGGTACTCCTGGTCATCTGTCGGCTTTCTAGATCACTAGTGCCAGGGTACAGGGCTTTCTGAGAACCACATGGCTCCACAGTGACCAGGTCAGCCGGCTTGAGTGAATTTTTGTCTCATCTAAGCATAGAAGTGTTGGTTCCCCAGGTTGGGAATCAGATATTTCTTAAATACATAAAAGAAAATGTAAAAAAAAAAAAAAAAGGTACAGAGCAAAATTGAAGTAGTCATTAGAGGAAAGTGTAATACTAAGTAAATCATCATAAAGCAATAATGATTAAAAACAGATCAGGTAAATGATTAGCTAAACAATTACAGAAAAAGCAATAAAAAAGAAAAATTCTATACCAATGAAACAGGAAGAAAAAGACAGAAAACTATCAAATCAAAACAAACCAAAAGAGAGAGAGAGAAAGGAAAATAAAACTAGAAGTTGGCTTCTTTGTGTGAATTTCCTCTTAAGACAACAGAGAAGACATGGAAAGGCTATAACTCAAAATAAGAATGATAAAGGAGAAATAGCCACAGAAAAAGTAGCTATTTAAAATAGAATAAAATGCTATACGGAACTATAAAGCAACACGTTTCTAAATTATATGGTAGATAAATTTTGCATATTATAAGATATAAAAACTGACAAAAAATAATATAATCTTGAATAGATTAATAACAATTAGATTTCATAGTAATCAATTCCCCTCTCCCCTCACTAAAATAAAGAGCCCCTGGCCTAGAGAATTCTAATCTGCTCAAAATTTCAAGGCACATATAGTCCATATTTTACTATAAATTCTTTCACAAAATAAAGAGGGAAACATTGACCAAATAATTTTAAAAGACTAGTGTAACCTTGATTTCAAAAGCAGATAATGACTATACATAAAAAAGAAAGATATGAGCCCATAACTCTTGCAACCAAGATGCAAAATCCTAATTAAAGTAATAGCTAAATATAATCCAGAGTTAAATAATAATAACAATATAAATACATCATAATAAATAAGGTTTATCCTAGGAAGGCAGGGATATTTTAACATCAGAAAAATATGTCAGAGTAACTCAGCATATTAATATATTAAAGAAGATATATTCACATGACTGTCCCAATAGATGTAGAAAGATTATTTGATAAATTTCACTTTATGACTGATAATGGATTCTCAGAAATCAGTATAGAAAAGAATATCTTTAACTTGATGAAAGCATCATACCAAGTCTAAGAGCAAACACAAGGTAAAAATCTTCAATACACTATCTGAAAGACATAAATAAGAGAAGGAATTGGCTCATATCTGTACTGTTACACACAACAACAGATATTTTAACCATTACATTAAGTCACACACACAAAATAGAGATATAAGTATGGGTAGGGAAAAATATTACTTAACAGATGATGTATCATCAACTATACAGAAAAGCCCCAAAGAATCAATAAACTATAAAACCAAGTGACAAATTAAGTAAGAGGTCAGACGAAGGAACAGCTTTCAAAATTCAGTAACATTTTTCTAAACTAGAAATAACCAGCTGAGAAAATAAAAAAAGAGAAAATATAGTTCACCACATTACCAAGCTCCATCTAAGAATTAAATTGAAAAGAATACACACACCTTTAAAGGGGAAATGAGTTAAACTATAAAAGGACATAAAGAAGATAAATAAATGGAAAGAATACCCATGCATATGGATGGGATGACTTAATACTTTAAAGGTGTGAGTTCTCCCCAAATTAATCTACAAATCCAGTGCAATTCTCATCAAAACTCTACCAAAACTTTGGGAGAAATTCAACAAATTTATTCTACACTCATATCTAACTCTAAATGAAATTAGAACTTAATTTAACATTGGGGGTGGAAAAATAGCAAACTGAGATATTTTAAAGACATAAGACCACTAGGTGCTGGCTCAGAACAGACAAATAACTAATAGAACTGAATAGAGCACAAACGAGCCCAGTAAAGGTGGAGAAAGGGTGGCTTGTTTAGTGATGGCTTTGGCAAAACTGGTTCACTTTATAGAGCAAAAAAAACTTCATAAAGATGAAAAAGTATACATCCTGGTCAGCCAGAATGGGAAAAATAAATTATTAAGAAATTATGATTGTGATCTTTAGATGGAGGAAGGTTTCCTAAACTAGAGCCAGAAAATACAAACCACAAAAACCATAAGACCCTAAACTGATGGAGACAGTGCAATGAAACAGATGAAAAAAGTTATTATTGGTAGTAGACTGGGAGAAAAAAAATGTTTAGAACCCTAAATTATTAAAGGATTATTACCAGATCCTTGGGTCAGAAAGGTTCCCTGAAGAAGGAAATGGCAACCCACTCAAGTATTCTTGCCTGGGAAATCTTATGGACAGAGGAGCCAGGCAGGTTACAGTCCATAGGGTTGCAAAAGAGCTGGACATGACTTAGCAACTCTACAACAGCCTAGTCTAAAATTATGAAAAAAATTGAAAAATTGACAACAACAAAAACCCAGAAATGCTAGAGAAAATGGATAAAGTATATAGAATATGTAGGAAAAAAAAACTCAAGCAGTATTTAAGTATTAAGCAAGTATTTGAAGAAATTTCTTGATCATTTTAGTATTCGCAGAAACACAAACTAAATAAAAAAGGAAAAAGTACTTGATTATCAGTTTGGCAGTAAGGACATAGATAAAACCAAATGCTGATCAGGATGTGGGGAAACTAGAACCCTTATGTACTGCTGCTAGTTAAGTCAATAGGCATAAATATTCTGGAGAACTGTACTCACTAAGGGAAATGATAAGGATACTCACAAAAATGGGTATGTGCTCACCGTGGCCTAGCAAACTTCTGGAAGTGAAAGTGAAGTGAAGTCGCTCAGTCGTGTCCAACTCTTTGTGACCCCATGGACTGCAGCCTACCAGGCTCTTCCCTCCATGGAATTCTCCAAGCAAGAGTACTGAAGTGGGTCACCATTTCCTTCTCCAGGGGATCATCTCGACCCAGGGATCAAACCCGGGTCTCCCGCATTCCAGGCAGACACTTTAACCTCTGAGCCACCAGGGAAACCTCTGCATTTAGGGTAAACTTCTGGAAGCATACCCTAAAAATTCTCCTGCAAGTCCATGAGAGAAGAGAAGAATTGTTTGTGGATTTGTTTGTATAATCACCACTATGTGAAAGATATTTCAATTTTTGCGACGATAGTGGAATAACATACAACCTTCAGAAGTAGTGAACCGAATGTACATAGAGCAAGATGAATACATGCTGTTTCTTTAAAAAACGTTTTAGAAAAAAGAACTAGAATAAGATATATCACTTACGTAAGTTAAAGCACACGTATGCACATAAATGATACAACATACTACATAAAACTTACTATGTGCATAAAATATCTCTTTCTAATTTACAAATACCTGCATATACAAAAACATACGGAGATTAGAATAATTGTGGGACTATAAAGTAGCCCAATGCAATTCTATACTTTTTGTGTATGTTTACATTTTTTCAAAACTTTTTTTTTTTTAGTTTACATTAAGTACTTCATCCAGTCTCATCTGGATGCTGCAGAATGAATCTTAAAGACAGACTCATAGAAACACCACATCGTGCTGAGGAAATTGCTTCAGTTTTGTGCAAGATCAGAACTTGGTGTTACTATCCAATTAATAACGTTCCAGTTCCTGACAATGAATTCTACAGAGAGATAATCTGTCTGCTGCTCTGTTCTACAGAGAGTCCTGGGTATCAGGGCCAAGAACTCTAACTTCCACATAACTGATCGTAAAGTTCTTGGAACACCTCCATCTTACATGAACCTGATTTAGTTTTTACTTCATTAGGATGCTGAATCCTGAATCCACTGGTTCCTAACACAACTCCATCCTCAGAGGGATTAGGATCAAAATCAAAGACAGGACACATGTAATACCTATTGCTATTCATATTATAAAGTGCCCTGCTGCTAACACAAGTTCTTCAGTAATCATAGTTTAACAACAGAGGCACATAATGAACAAGGTGTATAATTAGAATTCTCACAATTTTAGCTAGAAGAACAAGCCTTCCAACTCTTCCATTATCAGAAGAATAATGAATGTATTTTGAGTATAATTATAGTATTTCACTGAATTGTGCTTTTCTCAATATCTTAAACAAATATAATATCTATATGAAAAAATGATTGCATTTCAATTCCCAGGGAGCAGGTTCAATGGTATATGAGAATAATTACCTATATAAAAATATTCTCTTTTGATGATTGTATAAAGTGTTAGCTCCCAAGAAAAAAGTGAAGAACACTTTAAAGGTCACATCATTCATCTACTTTTCAGTAGTTCCAGAATAAAAATGAACTTGTTAATCATCACTTTTAAAGTGATAATAAGCAGTCAAATAACTTGAGAATGTTATAATGCAAAAATGATTTTATTGTCTTTCAGATGAAATTTCATGGTTCAAGATCCTCAGGTAGGAATTTAGTAAATTTTACTTTACTAGCTTTAATTTGTTAATATGGTCTCAAAAAATATCTAGTAATAACTAAAGTGCTCCAAAAGACTTACTCAAGTAGGTGTTTCAGTGAAATATAGAAAAAGAAAGAGGGGAGATGTAAACTATCTCAGGGAGGGAAAGAAGAAATTACAAATAAAGTATATTAATAAATATAAAATAGTGTTATGAAAATTTGGGGCAGGGGGCTTAATCAAAATTTGCTACTAAAGATTTTCTAGAAATTCAATATTGAGTGAGGTTTTGACTCAAAAGTAAGATATCATAGGAATGTTAAGGTAGAATTTAAAGGGTTATTTTTGTTTTATAAATGATGCTTCATAATTACTACTATCTTAAAGGCAGTCTATATAACATGATTTAAAAAGAAAAAAATTATGAGTTACATATTGAATTTGTTTATGTGACTAATATACATAATAAATATTTTAAATCATCTTTTATTTAGAGCTTTTCTTTGAAATTTTCTATCAGATTTCAAATCAAGTCTCTAAATTTTAAGTCCACATATGTAAACAGCATATTTGCATTTGTCAAATATTCAAACCCAGAAACAATATAGGACTTTTAAAAAAGACCAAATTTATATTTATTCCTACTATAAAGGTATTGAATTAAATAAATCAAAATTCATTTAGCTCAGTTCAGGCACTCAGTTGTGTCCGACTCTTTGAGACCCCATGAACTGAAGCATGCCAAGCTTCCCTGTCCAACACCAACTTTTGAAACTTTCTCAAACTCATGTCCATCAGGTCAGTGATGCCATCCAACCATCTCATCCTCTGTCGTCCCTTCTCCTCCTGCCTTCAATCTTCCCCAGCATCAGGGTCTTTCCCAATGAGTCAGTTCTTCACATCAGGTGGCCAAAGTTTTGGAGCTTCCGTTTCAGCATCAGTCCTTCCAATGAATATTCAGGACTGATTTCCTTCAGGATTGACTGGCTTGATCTATTTCCATATTATTTGATAAATACTGATTAATGTATCCATTAACAGACTCTAGTTTCTTCTGTAATTATAAAAGAAATGATCTTTGTAGAGTCAATCAGAAAGTCAAATTAATCAAAATAATGAGGGAAGTTTAGAGTATTTTTGTAAAAGTTTACCTTTCAATGAGAGATAATAAAGCAATTCCTTTTTCCAGTTTATAAAATGGTGTAATCTTGATGCATACATTTGTTATTTAGCAAACTGAGTCTTAATGAGCGTTTGCCAGATTCCACATTGATGAAAAGGAGTAAGATTCAGTGGCTATGTTTCTCTTACTACAGATAAAGGGATTCCAAGCTCTCACTCTTACCTAGTTTATTCTGATTGCTTATATGCCAAAGATGTGATCTGGTTTTGTTAGATATTTGATTGCTTTGTAGAAAATGACCTTTGGTCTCCAAGTGAGGTGACCTCAAGATATATCTCTTCTGGGACATTTCATCCTATTTCAGATTATCAGCTCCAAAAGTTAGATAGTCAGAAATGGATTGGAGAGATTTTTACGTCTTATTCTCAAGCTACAAATAAGATTTCCATCCAGTTTATGTCTGGTTTCAGTAGTCTTGCAGGGCTATTGGGAAAAAAAAAAAAAATCAAGCATGTTTGATGTAGTAAAAAGCAAAGCTCTATATATAACCCTTTCATTTCATTGTATATTGATTTGCTGAGCAGTGATTTTCATGTACTTCTTTTACTTGATGACAATTGATTTTAATAGCTTTTATACAGAAAAACATATCATGTTAAATGTTTTGTGGAATCCTACGTTGTTATTCATTGTATTAAAAATCTTAATTTTGTAAAAATGGCAAAGACTCTAATGTTAAATTTGGAAAACAGTTCAAGAAATAGGACCACCCCCACTCCATTTTTTGGAATAATGGCAGGATTAGCTTGGTTGGGGTTAAAAGGTCAGAAGAGAAGGACATCCTTTTTGTCAATATGCAAATGAAAAGCTGCTTCAGACAGAAGGATTCTGCTTGATGGACCAATGAACTCAGTCATTATTATGCCACCAAATATGTTCAAAGTTGGAAGCTGGTCTCTGAAAACGTGAACACCTTTTTTTTTTAAACATCCTCGAGTTACGAAAAGGCTACGTTCATTCTCTTGATAAGGAATTTAAGTGGCGTTATCACATTACCATGCCAAGATGAGTAGTGACTATAGAATTTATATTTTATTTCACACATTTCTGATAGTAAAAGTTATAGCATGCGTGGGAAATATTTGGAAGTTGAAGTCTCCCATCTTCATTTTCAGATTATGCAGTTAATAACGAAGGTCATATTATAGGCATATTTTCTGCAGAAGATGCCTTAGAAGTCATTTAGACCTATGTATGTATTTCCAAGGACTTAAATCTCTGAACGTAAAGCTGTAATCAGCAAGATCAAAAAGGTCAGCCGAAGATATTTACCAGACATTATAAAATGCGAACAACGTAAAGAAGTTCTATTTGAACATACATGTCCTCTTTCACTGGTAACATGTCTCCTAAACATCAAACTTGTATCCAGTATAGGGAATTAAGCAGGAATCCTTTTGTGACAATTCACCTATTTTTAAGGTTGTAGGTAGATTATAACATTGCTTAACAGAAGACTCTGAAAGCATCAGCAACTCTAATCTAAGGGCTAATACACATTTAATAACAGGCCCACTGTTATTGCCATATGAAAGGCTGACAAACTACACAGGGTTTACATAAATAACTATTAAGTTTATACAATCAAGACTTACTGTTTCACTTTCCTCTTATTCACTATCATTTCTCCCATTTCTATAATGAGGATCAAGGTGGAGAACAAATCCTTTAGTTCAATCTTCATTGCAGACACTTTCCCACAGATACATGTTAAAATGAAAGGTCAGGGGTCTGACCTTTGGCCTCAGGCTGCTGGTCTCTGAACTCTTCCCACTGCCCTTTCACCTCCCCAGACCTCTCTCAGACCCAGGAAGCTACTGGGTCCTCAAACAGCCTGTCCAGCTGCTCCTTCTGCACCATTTCTTCCCAGTCCTACCCTCACCTCTGCAATGGATTCCCTGCATTCTGGAAGATTTGCCATAAATAACCAAATATCTGAACCATGAGGATCTCTTTTTGATCTGTCAGCTGAAATTCTCAATTCTATTTTTTAATAATAATGTGGATCACATTAGAGGATATGGGCATTTTATTATGACTAATAAATTGATAAAATACTCAGGAAGAGCCTTTGTATAATATGATTCCATTGGTTAAAGGAAGATTCTGACAAATATCTCCTTCTCAAAGTGGTTGGTTTCTGAATTTTCCTTAAAAGAGAAAGAGCTAGCCCATAAGTAATTTAGAGATTAAACTACTTGTAGCACTACAAACTGCTCAAGATCCAAATATCTTTCATGGAAGGAGTAAGAGAGCAGGGGGAATACCAGAAGGAAGGTGGCTAAACCAGAAAATTTGGGGTTGTGATAGTTCAGTTTCTATCAATGGTGTTTGAACATGGAAAAGGCTATTTACATATTCTATTTGTTTTGGTGGAAATAGTAGTTCTAAACCATATTGTAAAAGCCATTGAATAGTATTATTTTATTTAAAATCAATTCAGTTCAGTCACTCAGTTGTGTCTGACTCTTTGCAACCCCATGTACTACAGCACGCCAGGCCTCCCTGCCCATCACCAACTCCCAGAGTTTACTGAAACTCATGTCCATCATGTCAGTGTTGCCATCCGACCGTCTCATCCTCTGTCGTCCCTTTCTCCTCCCGCCTTCAATTTTTTCCAGCATCAGAGTCTTTTCAAATGAGTTGGTTCTTCACATCAGGTGGCCAAAGTATTGGAGTTTCAGCTTCAGCATACGTCCTTCCAATGTATATTCAGGACTGATTTCCTTTAGGATGGACTGATTGGATCTTCTTGCAGTCCAAGGGACTCTCAAGAATCTTATCTGACGCCACAGTTTAAAAGCATCAATTCTTCAGCACTCAGCTTTCTTTATAGACCAACTCTCACATCCATGTATGGCTATTGGAAAAACCATAGCTTTGACCAGATGGACCTTTGTTGGTAATGAGTCACGTCCAACTCTTTGTGACCCCATGGACTATACAGTCCATGGAATTCTCCAGGCCAGAATACTGGAGTGGGTAGCCTTTCCCTTCCTTAGAGGATCTCCCCAACCCAGGGATCGAATCCAGGTCTCCTGCATTGCAGGTGGATTCTTTACCAGCTGAGCCACAAGGGAAGACCTTATTTAAAATAGCTGCTGATAATAGGCATTCCATTTTATGCAAACCCCAAATTATTCTACATTTTTTAGTTTTAATTGCCACATGTAACTTCACTCAGTTTTCGATTCAGCAAATGTTTCCAAAACACAGTGTCAGCCTGTGTCAATAACTGAGGATGAACAAGATAAATTATATATGTTGATGCCAGGAGAATTCCATGGACAGAGAAGTCTGGCAGGCTACAGTTCATGGGGTCGCTAAGAGTCAGATATGACTGAGCACTTAAACTCCACTCCACTCATACTCTGATAGAAATATTACATTTCACTTTTTAAAATAGGCTAAATAAAACAAAGTGATGAATTGTGTAGTATTATATGTTGCATGAAAATAATGAAGAAGATGTGTGATTAAATTAGCTGTACTGAGGTGAAGATAGCCTAGAGGCAGTGCTATTTGACATCATTCATTCATCTAACAAATATTTATGAGCACCTAGAAATACTTGGAAAGTACTGGGTAAAGAAGATGTAGCTGTGGGCAACACAGGCAAAAATCTCTGCCATCACACTTTGTATGTGTATTCTAGTGGATGAGAAAGAAATTAGTCAAGATAAATAATATATGTTGCAGGTAAGAAGTGAGAATGAAAAATGAAGCAGAGAAAGAAATGAAATGCTGAAGGGGGTGGCATTTGATAAGGACTTCCTGGATGCCCTTCTTGAGAAGATGAATTGTGAATAAAAGCTTTAGTGGTAGAAATTTCCAAGGAGAAGAGGGTTTGGAAGAAACGTTGTGTATGCGTTAGTCATTCAGTCGTGCCCAACTCTTTGAGACCGCATGGACTGTAGCCTGCCAGACTCCTCTGTCCATGCAATTCTCCAGGCCAGAATACTGGAGTGGGCTGCCATTCCCTTTTTCAGGGGATCTTCCCAGCCCAGGGATTGAACGCAGGTCTCCTGCTTTGCAGGCAGATTCTTCACCATCTGTTGTAGGGCTTAAGTGAGTGTATCTGTGTGCACGTGTGTGTGTCTGTGTGTGTAGGGGTGACAAGAAAGGTTAAAAAAGAGAGGCTAGATTGAGATCAAGGAGTGAGGAAGTGACTCACTTGGCTAGGGAATTTGCATCTTATCAGGACAATAAGGTGGTATCGCAAGGTTTTAAGCAAGGAAAATGGTGACATGATGCTAGAAAGTTGGCAGAAGCAATGTTGCTGTGCCAATGGGGCATGGCTAATATTAAACTGTGTATAACTCCAAACAAACCAAAATCTAACCATATAGTTGTTGTGATTTTTCCCTGCACTCATAGTTTCCTTTTGGACACAGATATCAGTGGACAGAATTACTGGTGTGCAAGAGTAGAGGAGCAAATGAGAAGCTGGTGGCACAACCAAAAAGAAAAAAAAAAAATAGAGAGATGGTCAATTGGAGCTATAAAAAATAAGGGTATCTGTATGGAAAATGTTTAAGAAAATACCTTGGGTTAGTGCATGCATTATTGTTCATGTAAATATTAATATTTTTATTATAACTACTGGCTCTTTAAAGTGCTGTTGAAAAAAATGAAAAAAAAAAGTGTCTAAAACAGCAATTCTTAAAGTCTGGCACACCCACGACAGGAAGTTCCCAAGATTTTTCATGGGGTTTACAAAGTTAAAATTATTTCTGTAATAAATAATACTACAAAGCAATTTTCTTTTTCACCAGGCTGACTTTTGAAGTGATGGTGAGAAAGCGATGGTTCTGGCACCTTAGCATGAACCAAGGCAAGGGCACCAAACTATACTGATAATCACTGTAGTCTTCACTGCTGCACACTCATGGAGAAAAAAGTGAAAGAGTGAAGTGTTATTCTCTCAGTCATGTCCAGCTGTTTGCAATGCCATGGACTATAGCTTGCCAGGCTTCTCTGTCTATGGAATTCTCCAGGCAGGAATACTGGACCAGGTAACCATTCCCTTCTCCAGAGGATCTTCCTGACCTAGGGACTGAACCCACATCTCCTGCATTGCAAGCAGATTCTTTACTGTCTGAGCCACCAGGGAAGACAACCTCTCTGATTAAGCACTACTTAAATCATTACCTTTGAATACACATATTTTTAACATTGTGTGTGATGCAGATTGGAAGAATACATGAAAGCATTTCTGCCAAAGTATAGTGGCATCCTTAAGGAGAATGATGTTTGCATTGTAAGCAGAAGTGTGTGAAGTGTGAAAGTTGCTCCGTTGTGTCCAACTCTTTGTGACTCCATACAGCCCATGGAATTCTCCAGGCCAGAATACTGGAGTGGGTAACCATTCCCTTCTTCAGGGCATCTTCCCAGCCCAGGGATTGAACCCAGGTCTCCCACACTGCAGATGGATTCTTTACCAGGTGAGCCACCATGGAAACATTGTAAGCAAAACTAGCTGCTTTGGGGGGCACTAATTTAGGTAAAGAAGCCAGCCTGCCAATGCAGGGGACATAAGAGATGCAGGTTCGATCCCTGGGTCAGGAAGATCCCTTGGAGAGCCTTCCTGGCAACCCACTCCAGTATTCTTGCCTGGAGAATCCCATGGACAGAGGAGCCTGGCGGGCTACAGTCCATAGAGTCACAGAGTCAGACAAAACTGAAGTGACATAGCATGTACGCTAGCTGCTTTTTTAATGGAACACGGTCTCTACTTCAGAAAATGATTGGCTATGTTTATTCAGTGCTTGACCATTTGGAAGACAGGTTTTCTTGAAAATAAAATAAAGCTGTTACTTCAAGGGAAAAAAAAAAAACACCACCTGTTAGAATCTGTTGCCATTGATAAACTTTGAATTTCCCATCAAAAATTAGTGTTTTGGAAAATGTAGATCTACCACCCTAAGCTTGACACCTTTTCAACACTTACAATTCCTCTGAGGATATTGTTAATGCTAGTAACAAACATAATTTTTAAAATATTGTATAGAGATCATTTGAAAGAACTACATAAATCAGTAAACCAATTAGTTCTCAAATGACCAGTGCCCATGATGTCATAAATCAAGCAGGGATAGACGATCGGTGCAAGGGATAGACAGACCAGTGTGACACTAAGGAAAATTCACTGCCATGGTCTCAGATTCCTAACTGTAACCAACCTTTAGAAAATATCAGTTGTGGATTTTGGGTGTAGATCAAAGAAGATATCCACAGTTACCTGAAAAGGCATTAAACTAGTCTTTCTTTTTCTAAACTACATGGCTGATGAAGGCCATGTTTTCTTCACATACTTTAACCAGGAAAACACTGCAACAGATCCAGTGCCGCAGGCAGGTATGAGAATCTACTAAGCTGGGTATTAAAGAAACGGGTCCCCCCAAATGTAAAATAATTCCTCTCATTGTCTTTTAAAGAAAATGTAGTTATTTTTGTGAAATTTGTTATGTAACAGGTACATATCTTAAAATGAATGGATGATATAGACATATTTTTAAATTTCTCAATTTTAATTTCTGGTATTATAAATACCCACATAAACAAAATGGGGTAGGGTTGCCAGATTTAGTGAATAAAACTGCTGAACACATAGTAAATTTGAATTTCAGATTAGCATTGAATAGTTGTTAATATATACATGCCCCATGTAATATTTGGAACATATTTATACTATTAATTATGCATTATTATCTGAAATTCAAATCTAACCAGGCATCCAGTATTTTTCCTAACAGGCCTACTCTGGTATTCTCAATCATTTTTAAGAATATAAAGAAGTTCTAAAACGAAATGACTTGAAAATCCCTGCTTAAATGCATTTTACAGTTCAACCTTTTTCCATTTTGTTTCCTTTTTCTTGTATTTGCTCAGAATTAGTGAGGTTTATGGGCTTCCCTCATAGCTCGGTTGGTAAAGAATCTACCTGCAATGCAGGAGACCAGGGTTCAATCCCTAGGTGGGGAAGATGCCCTGGAGGAGGAAATGGTAACCCATTCCAATATTCTTGCCTGGAGAATCCCATGGACATGGGAGCCTGGCAGGCTACAGTCCATGGGGTCATGAGAGTCAGGCATGACTTTGGGGCTAAACCACCAACACCAGTGAGGTTTAACTATAAAGCTTCCCTGTGGCTAAGCCAGTAAAGAATCTGCCTGCAGTGCAGAAGACCTGGGTTTGATCCCTGGGTTGAGAAGATTCACTAGAGGAGGGCATAGCAATCCACTCCAGTATTCTTGCCTGGAAAATCCTCACGGACAGAGGAGTCTGGTGGGCTACAGTCCATGGGGTTGCAAAGACTCAGACACAACTAAGCACAGTTCAATTACAAGTAATTATTTCAAGGGTCTTATTAGTTCTAGACTTAATTGCTATTGAACATTATGTCTTCCCAGTTAGTTCCAGATGTAACTTTCTCATCTATGTATATTTTGCTCAAATATTGATAGAAAATAAAAATGTGTTGATCTGATGAAATTATAAATTTTATAACTTATATCATGAGAAACAATGATGGACCTATATGCATGGGGAGAAACCCTGAGATATTCTCTCATTAAATATTAATAGAGATGCTATCATTAAAATTAACTAATGATTAAAATAACTTTCATACTTATTTTAAGTAAATTTTCTTTTTGTACAACAATAGGAAAATGAAGTATTTTGTCTAGAAGTCTTATAATGTGAGATTTATACAAGTGTTAAAGGAGGGCCTAACGTGATGCAGTACTTCTCAGAGATACATTATCAATCTCTGTTTAATGTTTGCAAGTACCTTGCCTGTCTCAGATTGATTAAATGGCATATTTGCACTGAAAATAATAGCATCGTGCAGTACTTGTGGAAAACAAGTCTCTGAAAATGGCTTATGATTTAAAATTGTGTTAGGATTAAACCATTGGACCTAAATTTATGAAATAAATTAGTCATTTTATTACCACATAGAAATTATATCTATGAAGAAATCAGTGCTCCCCATGTCTTTTATGGTAGAAAAATGAAATTCAGAGTACCCACAAGACCCCATAGTAGAGCCCTAAACAACAAATCTTAGCTCTAAAGATAAAAATGTGCATCTTAAAATGAAATTTATTTTAAAATGTAATCCAAATTTTGTATGTGTAAAAAAGAAAGTAATATACATACCAAAAAATTGATCTCAGCTGTGTCAGCAGATTAGAATTATAGAGAACTCTCACTTTCTATTTTTTATATCTCCCTGAAATATATTCACATCTTTGGATTACATTGGAAATCAGAACAAAGCAGTAAAGATTATAATGCATTTTGAACATTCCCATCTTTCAAAAAGTAGGATCATGCTTCATAAACTATTCCTTCATTCATTTCGTTTACAACATGTTTCAGAACCCTTTCCATGTTGGTATCTACAACTATTTCTTTTCTTTTAATTGCTTTCTAGCATGTCTATATTAATTTTTTTTCCCTTCTCTTTCTTGACAGTACTTTTTGCTGCTGTTTCCAACAGCACTACCATGAACATGAATACACACATATCTTTGTATAACTGGGAGATGTTCCCAGGTCTGTGAGATGGAATAAAGGGTTGTTTGGGGAAGGTAGCACTGGTAGGAAGGAAACACGGATACAATTATTTTTACTTTCCTGCTGTTTTGTGGGAGTTATACAGAGGACTTTATTTTCCTAAGAGCTCACAGAAGTTTCTGGAAATGCCAAAGAAGTCATCTTAACCAAGTCTGTCCCCTTTATTTCAGGCTTTGTCTGGTACCTTGCATTGCTGTGTCCACATCCATTCCAACCACTGCTAACATTCAGTAGCTGGAAAATTACAAGCCATTTCTCAGACTTTTGGGGGGCTAGGATATGACTTAGTTCCCATCATACGCTGTGGGAATGTTTAGGAACTGAATCAAATGTAGGAAAAAGCCAAGTTTGAGGCATATATTTTGCTGGCGAAGATCAAGGCCAAGGTAGCAGCTATAGCAGAGCCTTCCCAGTGTGGTGGGTGGATTCCTGACTCAGCATCGCCTAGTGCAGCAGCGGCATATTTCTGGATCATGGCAGAGGAGCCCGGACTGCAGCCTGGGAAGTCAGCACTATTAGCAGCAGATTCATAATTTTTCAGCTTCCTGCCTCCCTGATAGAGGTTTACCTGCTAAAGGCAAAGGCAAGGTCATTTCTGGAGCTACTAGTTGTTCCTGGTTGGTAGGGTTAGAACCGCCCCACCGTTCCTTTCAATGATTCTCTACATTCCTAACTGTCTATAGCGGATTCACTACTACCCGCAAGCCCAGCCCTCTCGGGTTTTGTAGTTTGCAAGCTAAAACTGGTTTTCACATTTTTAACTCGTTGGGAAAAAAAATCAAAAGAAACATAATATTCTGTGACATTTGTAAATTATACAAGATTCCAATTTCAGAGTCCTTAAATACAGCTGTATCGGAACATATAACTCCCACACATTCGGATATTAGGGAGAGCTACTTTCTTTTGGGGGGCGGGGGGAGCTGCTTTCATACTACAGCCGCGGAATTAAGTAGTTGTGACACAGACCATATGGCTCACAAAGTTTAAAGTCTTTATTAACTGGCTCCTTACACAAAAAGTTTCCCACCCACCGATCTAGAGTAAACTGTCTTGGTCTGACTGAATGCTGAACACTACGGATGCTAGTATATTAAGAAATGTGAGAAAATGGCGGCTACATTGCAAACAATGTATTTACTATGCCAAAATTTTAGTCACTTGTATTTTGTCTATTTCTCACATCTGATCCTGGTCAGATGATTCTCCTTGTTGAAACCATAATCCAGAAAGTTACAACGGGCTTACAAATTATGGTAGCTATTAGCACTCCCAGATCTTTCTGTTTCTCCTAAATAGCATATGGTAAAATTGCACTTCTGTGCACCCCTGATGTTAGACATGATCATGTGACTTTCTTTGGCCAATAAAATTTCAGCAGAAGGAATCCATATCACTTCAAACGTCTTAATATCTTTAATATCACTTCAAACGTCTTAATATCTTTAAGATACAACTGCTATGCACTTTTTTCTTGCCACCGTTTAGTCGAGCTGGTCCACTCTCCATCAGTCTCAATTTCTTTCTGAGTAACTGCAATACATAGTCTCTGCCAACTCTCAGGAGAAGGCAATGGCAACCCACTCCAGTACTCTTGCCTGGCAAATCCCATGGATGGAGGAGCCTGGTAGGCTGCAGTCCATGGAGTCGGACACGACTGAACGACTTCACTTTCACTTTTCACTTTCATGCATTGGAGAAGAAAATGGCAACCCACTCCAGTGTTCTTGCCTGGAGAATCCCAGGGACAGGGGAGCCTGGTGGGCTGCCTTTTATGGCTTCGCACAGAGTCGGACACGACTGAAGCGACTTAGCAGCAGCAGCAGCAGCAGCAGCCAACTCTCATATCTATAGCATGAGTGAGAAATCTACCTTTGTTGTTTTAAAGTACTATGATTTGGGGTTGTTTGGTACTTCAAAATAACTTAACCTATCCTGACTGATACCTTAATATATAAACTAGATTGAAGCACTTGAACTCTTTAGTTCAGGAATGCAAAATAATGGACTTTATTTCTAAAATAAATAATATTTTGATCAGAAGATTCCATTCCCACAGGTAGTGGGGGAAATATTGAAATTTGTCAATGACAAGTAACTTTGTTTTTGTTTCTGTTTGGAAATCTCTTTAGGTTAACTGATTTTTGTTGGGTAAATAAATATTTAACTCATCCAAGATTTAAATCCTATTAAGGATATTAATTATCACAGATGAATCCTTTCTTTCTTGCCAAGCTCCCATCTAAGTGAAATAGAATTCCCAAGATTTGCAGTGGAGGGAGTGCGGCTGAAGGTATATGTGCTCATTTTCAAGTGTTCTTGCTTTAATCTGTTCCGATGTATTGTCTGACCTTTCTCCTGAGCACCTGGCAATGATTAGAATTGGTTATAGGTGGTTCTGACTAGATTTTTGAGCATGGTTTTCACTGTTGTTGCTTAGTTGCTATATCCAACTCTTTTGCGACCCCATGGACTGTAGCTCCTTTGTCCCAGGCAAGAATGCTAGAGTGCCTTGCCATTTCCTTCTCCAAGGATTGAATATGCATCTCCTGTTTGGCATGTGGATTCTTTACTACTCAGTCACCTGGGGATCCCCATGCTGTTGATTACCCACTGTTAAAGTCTGTGTAATCAGAGCTTTCAGTTATGAAGTCCCTGTGTGCTAGTCTCTACATCCTGACTGTGGGTTCTCAGATTCCCTTAGCTCTTCTTTCTTTTCATGGAGAACTCTCAGTTTCTCTCTCACTCTCACCTCAAGTCCAAGAGCTCTGTGAAGCTTTCCTCCAGATCACATCCCTTGACTTTTTCTATTCTAATTCCTGGTGTCACATTGAACATGGTTCCAGAGAGACAACTTGTCTAAGAGATTTGGTATCTCCCCTGGGATATGTCTGGGCCTGTCTAAAATCTCTCTGAGTATGTCTATGCTGTTCTGTCTTTGGATTTTAACCAAATGGTGGGAGCAGGATAGCATCCATGTCTTACTCCTATCATTACCTCACCTTCTTCTTTAACTTTTCTAGAATCAGAAGACCTTTCCATTTTCCATTTCCTCTACTAGCTGGTGGGAGCTTCTTTATGCTCTTTCTTATTCAGTCCGGAGTATTCATATCCCCTTCTCTATAGCAATGTTAACTGAAGGCCCACAGAGAATGAAATTGGCTACAAAAAAAGAGGATATATCCTTCAGAAGGTATTTCAGAAATATTGCCCTTGTTACATTACTCTCAATTGACCGAATCATTATAAAACACAAGCACCATATATGCTAAAATATTAAGAGTTCTTTTTTTCAAATAATCCTTCAGAAACAAGAAAGTCATCTTACAGAATTTCTCATATTTCTGGAAAAATACTGTTTGGGAAAGATACAAACCCCAAGTCAGTCAATTAATGATGGTATTAAATTTCTAAAAGGTAGCAAATAAATTTATGCATGCTTAATAATGACCCCTCAGTCTGATAATCACAAGTTTTGATGTAAACATGCCTTTTATGGATCACTTTAAAAAGTAAAGTAGCATTGGCTAAGTTGTTAAAATGAAACTACCAAATGAACATCTGTTGCTTGGTGTAAAATTTCCAGAGATCACCTTACCCACAAATCATGGAAGAGCTGTATCTCCAACAACTTAGATGGAAGGGAAGTACTTTGGAAAACTCAAAAAAGTGGTTCTAGTTATAATAGATGCTGACATCTGAAGGAAAACATTTTCACTGTATTCAGGCATTATAAGTATTCATGCAAGTGAGGAGTTTTAATATACATGTTTCACAGAATGAGAGCATGAAAAATAGTGGTTTGTTCATTACTATATCATTTAACTTTATGTATGATTTTAAAATTGTGTGTAGCCAAATAACATAGTTAAATTTTATAAATAGCTCTTTAAACTACACCCTTAAAAACATGTATTTCAAGTTGGCAGATAAAAGCAAAACAAAATAAACACACACACACACAAACCTCCTTTTGGTATCTTCTCTTTAGAAAATAGGGGATCATCATATACTCAAATTTGTTTAGTGTTCAATAAATCACACAACTGTAACTCTCTCTACCTTACATTCTTTGACATGTATGTAGCTCCTACTACCTAGGAATGAACACACTTTTTTCAAAGTTTTCAGATCTCTGTTCGTTCTGATGAGCACTCTATAGTTAGCAGATTTAAACAGAATCCAGTTTTCTCCAGAAATATTGATGAGTGGTGAGTGAAAGTTGCTCAGTCATATCCGACTCTTTGTAACCCTGTGGACTTGGAATTCTCCTGGCCAGAATACTGGAGTGGGTTGCTGCTGCTGCTGCTAAGTCGCTTCAGTCGTGTCCAACTCTGTGCGAACCCATAGACGGCAGCCCACCAGGCTCCCCCGTCCCTGGGATTCTCCAGGCAAGAACACTGGAGTGGGTTGCCATTTCCTTCTCCAATGCAGGAAAGTGAAAAGTGAAAGGGAAGTCGCTCAGTCTTGTCCGACTCTTAGCGACCCCATGGACTATAGCCCACCAGGCTTCTCCATCCATGGGATTTTCTAGGCAAGAGTACTGGAGTGGGGTGCCATGGCCTTCTCTGATTGGAGTGGGTAGCCTTTCCCTTCTCCAGGCCCAAGAGTACTGGAGTGGGTAGCTTATCCCTTCTTCAGTGGAGCTTCATGACCCTGGAATGGAATCTTCTACCATTTATTATATTCAAAACTAACATTCCCATTCTCTATTTGCAGTATTATTAGCAACTTCCAGCTGATGAAAAAAGAGTACTTTCTGAATCTAGCCTTGTTTTCCTTCTCCTACAAGTTTTCAGCCTCCAAAATAAATCTCAGGCAATTCCTGTGTGATACTCACTTCACCCAAGCCAGTCTTTGCAGGACCTGCTTTTCATAAAATTACACAGTGACTTCTGCTCTTCAGAATTTATCCCTAAGAGTGTGTGTGTGATTCAGATAAAGAATTTCTTTGGTTTGAAGATAGAAACTATCCACTATTCTACAGCAGAAAGGAGGAGAGGAGGCAGAGAATGCAAGGGAGAAAAAGGAAGGGAAGAGAGAAAAAAAGTGAAGATCAGGAAAAGCTCATGTAGGAAGCTATCGAAATATGGTGAGAAAGAATAAGGTGAGCAATCAGGTTGCAGTACGATTCCAAGTTTGGAATCACTTTCTTTTTCCAGAAGTGGTGAAGATCTGGTTGAAGATGTTTTTCAAATTTAAATATATATTTGTGTGTGTGTGTGTACACATATGTGGTTTAGTTCCTAAGTCATGTCCAATTCTTGCAACCCCATGGACTGTAGCCTGCCAGGCTCCTCTGTCCATGGGATTTTCCAGGCAAGAATACAGGAGTGGGTTGCCATTTCATACTCCAGGGAATCTTTCTGGCCCAGAGATGGAACCTGGGTCTCCTGCATTGCAGGCAGATTCTTTACCAACTGAGCTACCAGGGAATTATGTTATTAATAACCAATCTGAAATAAACCTAGAGGAGATAAGCATTCATGCCCTAAATCCAGAAACACTTTTTATAACTGCCCATTCCCACAGGGCTTCCCACTTCTTTGAAGACTCTTCCTGTGTTTTATTGTGGATTAGACATGTCTTTTTTCCTGAGAAAGTTGAAGGCAAAATAGTGACTTACTCAGAATTATACAGCTAAGCCAGAGGAGAAGGAGGAATGAAACTGATCCCGGAGTCTCCCAGCTGGGCTGCACTCCTTATGTAACAATTCTCCCAAGTTCTCCTCTGGATTCAGCAACGTTAGCAGAAGAGATGTCCAATAACAACCTTCATCCAGTCTTCTAAGTCATCAGGGTGAGGTGATGGTAATTTAACATCAGCAATTTTTTCCCCTTACCTTTAACCCAAGGGATGAATACATTACTCCAAGAAGCAACAGTCTTTGAGTTAATATTGTACATTGCAATCTAAAGTTTGACTGTTTATTTCGGTGGTTACTATTCTGGGCCCAACGAATAGGGCCAATCCCAGGAATCATATGGCATGGTTTCCAGGATAGCAAAATTCAAATCTACTTTCTTTTCCTACCTTTTCCCTCCGGGGCTTGTGTACACAGGTGCATCAATCTGGTGTGCCAAGAGCAATCTTTTTCTGCAGAGCTGAACAAATTTCTTACCTTTTTATTGGAAGCAACATCTACATCTGGGCATACACTGACAGCAAGTTGCCTCAGCACATTTTTAATCATTTTGGATTTAGGGATTAAAAAGAATCTTATCATGTTTTATGGTATTCTCTGTGATTAATAGCTGATTTCTGGAATTAACAAAGTAAGAAAGAGAAGAAAACTTGGCTCGAGAGTTTTTCACGCCACGTGGTTATGCTTTTGTATGTCTTGACTGAGCGTCTCCGCGAGCATAAGGAAAACAAGTTTTCTAGGTCTTATTCACACTGTAAATCACTCTGCAGCAGTTCACAGGGTATGTTGATACTTGTTGGCAGAAGAGCAGTAGATTCAGTTACATGAAACATTTCCTAGTGATGTGTGAACTATGTAGTGAAAAATCATGACTAAACAAATGTTCTAACTCAATCTCTCAGAAGTAGATATTAGTATTAGCTGGGTTAATCAATCTCTTTCCCTTAGCTCCGTTCTTCTGATCCACCTATTTCTCTATCAATTATTTTATTTCCTTTTAAGATTCTTCTTCCTAAGAGAACGTAGAGTTCACACATTCATTCCCCAGTCTTCTTTCCAATTTTGTTCTTCATATTTTTTCTCCCTCAAAGCCACCATCTGTTTAATTGGTCATTCCCTTCAAAGGCTTAATTTTAGGCCTCTAAGGAAGCAGAACAATTTAGCCAAGCTTTCCTAATTGGAATGCCTCACAAATCTACATTCTTTCTCCTAAAATTATTTTCAAATATGTATTTCCTTTCAACTGACTACTTGATATTCACCTCAAATTAAAAATTTCTAACACTAATCATTGCTAGACCATCACCATCTAACTTCCGACCCAACAATTCCTCTTCCTGACATTCATCGTTCCACTAACTAGTCCCCAGGCCTCCAGCCTTCCCCTGCAGAGTAACCTGTCTACTACTGTGCAATCTGTTTGTCCAAAGAGCATCCATTCTCTTGCTGAGAATCCACAAAATGATTGTCTGGTGCCCATAATCAAGACTATTTAGCCTGAAATAGAGAAAATGCCAAAATATGACCTTAGCCTGTCTTTGCAACCATACCTCTCACTAGGGCTTTACATGAACTTTCTACAACTGTCCCTTCAGTGTCTCCAGGACACATTGAATTTCACACTCTACTCTACCTTAGTTCACTCTGTTCTGATTGCTGGGAAGCACTTTTCCTCTTTCCTACCTGCCATTTAAATCTTACCCATCCTTTACGACCAAATCCTATCTCCTTTGTCAAGACTTTCCCTGATCATCAAATACTAAATGGCCTCTCTCTATTTTGCCCTTCTCTGTCTCTTGGGTCTGTACCATTTTCTAAGTACTGATTATTCATAGCCTCATGGTGTTTGCTATGATTTCATTTATATTCATAACATCTCCCCCATAACTCATACGCCTCCTGAGAGCCCAGACTATCAAGCAAATTATATATCTTTATATTGATGATTTTTCCACAATAAAAGCATCATTGATTTGTTGATATTCACTTTTATTACTATGAAACGAACAATATTTCGAATATATGCTATAGACATACATATGTTGAATGATTTGTGCACTTGATCATTGTGAATTATGGTCAGATAAAATCTGCATACAAGCAGAGTTCGCAGTTGTCTAGAGTAGGAGTACAATAATTTAACATCCAGCATAATTGAAGTAAAGAAAAAAAAGATAAACAAGCAGATGAAATTATTATTAACATTTCATTACTTACAAAGCATACACAGGAATCAATAATGGGATGGGGAGCGGTAGTGGGTGAGAAAGACTTGGAAAAGCCTTGGTGGTGGCCAGGGAGACTATGTTGTTAAAAATAATGTGAAAGATAAGGATGAGAATGCAGCATCCCCAACAATCAGCCCAAAGAAATGGAACAGCTGTAATATTGTGGAGGTGATTTTATATTTGTCAAAATAACAGATGTTTGCATATGCAGCAATGTGGAAAATTACAAACTTATAAAAGCATATGTAAGTAGATTATTTAGTATTATGTACATTTCCCCAGTGTAATAACCATGACTGTTACATGAATATGTTGTGACTTCAGATCTGTATTTCCCCTGCCAATCTTAGTGACACCTTTCATAATTTACTAGCTCAAACATATGACTATAAATCCACCCTGTATTAGGTCATCAGCCTGTTTTACTGGATGCAGCTCTTTTGCAAAGTAAATAAAATGTGTGCTGTTAAATTTTTCAAACAGTTGCCATGGAAACTCTAAGCTTCAAATGTTACTAATGGGTTGTGCTTTTTAATTAACAGATCATTTGATTTTTATAAATATATGCTTGACCTTCTTAATATTATTTTAATTGATTTTGTTTAAATAGCTTTATATTTCTAAAACTGCAATCAATACGGTTCCTAGAAAAGGGAAGCAGACAAAAAATACTGGATCTAAGCCATTTTACAAGTCTTTCTGTTTAGGCAAATTATTTAGCAGAAAGATGAAGCTTTAATTATACTATTCCATTATATTTTCTAGCATACTAAATTTATCCCAGTCTTTTATGGAATAAAGCAGCCTTGCCTAGATCATTCCAATGGCCTTTTCAAACATATGTTCAAGAAACACTTGCACAATGGTCTGGTTCTTATTAAAGAAAACAAAAACTACTACTGTCATATGGTTCAGATTGTAAGCACATGAAAAAATAGATTATTTTTAAAACTTGTTTTTATTCCAGGTCAGAATGCTCGTTTGAGTAATCATGCTTTAAGTCCATAGTAGCAAAGATATAAATAAAAGGCATCAGAGCCAATGAAAATTTTAAACAGTTATCCTAATTCTTTTTGTTTGTTTCATGGATTTTCATTCCAATAGAAGTTTATGTTTGTGGAGAACTTTAAAAACAATTAATTATCAAGCACCAGTGAGATGGGACTCTGAAAAACAACCACAAAGAAATGTTAATATCTAAGTTAGGGTTGTGCAGGAAAGAGAAGGAAGTGATTTGGAATGACAGGGAGAGGAGAACCATTCTCATGGCACTGGGGATACATGGAACATTGATTATTGGACAACTCTTCTGGTTAATGGGTATATGAGCCTATTGAACAGATGGTCCAAGAAAGGAACTGCTGTTACTTAGAGACAATTTCATGGTACTGAAAAATGTAAATGAGGCTAATCCATTTTGCAGAATAAACAAATTTAGTGATTGTTGAAAACTATTTCTGCATCTGAAATAAACAATTTTTAATATCTAATTTTAATTTGATATCCAAATACATTTTAAAGTAGTCTTACTTTTCAGTCTTATATTTGGTTATGAAAATTTTGCATATGTGAAAAATCATTTCAGTGATAAATGGCAATGAGTTATTAAGCCAGGAGAAGACATTGAGAAGACATGCACGTTGCTCAGTTAAAGAAGTCAGTCTGAAAAGTTTACATGCTGTCGGATTCCAACTACATTCTAGAAAAGGTAAAACTACAGAGACAGTAAGAAGGTAAGTGGTTGCCAGCTGTTTGAAGGACGGGAAGGAATGAATAGGTGGAGCACAGGGAATCTTTTGGATAGTGAAATTATTCTGTATGAAACTATAATGAATACATGCCATTTTGCATTTGTCAAAAGCATGGAACTTGGGAGCTCTCTGGTGGTCTGGTGGTTAGGGCTTGGTGCTTTCACTGTTAGTGGCTGGGGATCAATCCCTGATCAGGGAACTGAGATCCCACAAGCGGTACAGCACAGCAAATTAAAAACAAAACAAAACAATGAAACTCTACAACACGAAGAGTGAACCTTAATAAAAAGGATGGGCTATAGTTCAGAATAATGTATCAACATTCACTTAACTGTAACAGATATACTACACAAATATAAGATGTTAATAATAGGGAAAGTTGTGAGGGGTGAGAGGGGTATATAGAATTCCTTACACTATCTGTTTAATTATTCTGTAAGTCTAAAACTGTAATAAAAATAAAATCTATTATTTTTAGAAGGTATTCACATATGTTTAGTTCACACTATTTTTACTAAAATAAGAAATGGGGTTTTTCCCCCAAAGGAAAATGGACCTTTTTCTTCACAGATTAAAATTTTTAGAAAAGAATACATTTTAGTTTTCATCCTGAATATTAGTAACAACCATCAGGAGTATATTTGCTTTCACCATTCACTCAGGAGTTCAAATGATTACTGATTGGGTTTTTTTTTTTTTAATGGAATTTTCTTAATTAAATAGATTAATAGGATGGCAATCTATGTGTAATTTTAGTGAACCACAAGTTGTCCTGGGCATTAAGAATCCACTAAGCAGAAAGTTAAGACTAACATAAATTGGATATTTCTCTAATATATACCACCTCTGAATTAACGGGGATTCCACAAAAAGGCTGATTTTGTATAGACTGTAGTTTTCTGGTAGCTGAGGTCAGAGAGAGAAAAAAAGAAGTCTTGGAAACAAAGCTTGCTCAATATTTAAAGTCCGTTGAGCCAGATGGCTGCGGAGCCAACTGAAGCACATTTCCCCTTTTGTCTTCTTTATGTTATGGCTTTTGATTGTTCTTAACAATCCCAGATGTGCTTTGCTTTAAACCTCTTTCCTCCTTCCTGACCTCACATCTTCTGTATGTCTTCTGGAAAACGTCTGTAGAATTGCCTTCCCATATTGTGATTGGGATTAAGTCTTTAATGATGCGTTTCCAAATGACCATATCCCTTTACTCCAAGGCCATAAAATGTTTTCTGTCTCTCCCAGACCCACTCCTTAAAAGGTCATCTGTGATGGCTTAATTCATATTCTGAAGGTAATTAAAACGAGGTCACCCTATCATAAGCTACTGCCGTGATGTGTGTGATTGCATCTACAGCATTCCATTTCAAAAGTGACGTATTTTTTTAGACTTTTAATTTTTAATCCACTGTTAAAGTATATTATATATTCCAGAACTTCCAAAATGGCTTTAATTTTAAATATAATTTTGCCTTGGCCACATAATATCAGTAATATCCTTGAAGTTGCAATATTTTGGCAAATATCGACTTAGTTATACAAATTAGCAAGTACTAAAGTAAAAACATGCAGGTAAACAAAAAATATTTGGCACCACAAAAAAGAGGAATGATGTATGTTTTAGTTATAATAATTAATATGTAATTATACAAATAGTCATACAAATGCCATGTGTATATGTAGATGCATATCAAGGATTCATTGTGAAACATTATGACCTTTGAAATCTTGAGATTATAAAAGCAGATTTTTAAATGTTCCAGCAAGGCAGTAATACAAGGTGATCAACTTATCAAGTGACTATCACACAATTTCTTTCTGGTTATGGTTTTTACAGTTTGCTGTTTCAAAATAACAGAACTGAAAAGGTTTAAGATAATAAAAATAGCCTGAAATGTCAAGACAAAGAACACTTTTAGAGAAGCTTTGCAAGGAAGTCTCTTTCTTTAAAGAAATACAGTAGTATTCCCATACAGGATTTTATACCCAATATATTAGGAAGATAAGCATTGCTCTTGTTGGAAATTTGACACCAGTTTCTATGTTGCTCTTCTCATTTGCCTCTCAACTCTACAGTTTCAAGGACTTTTATCAACTAGACTTTTTTTTTTATATAAAAGATATTCCTCTTAATATGAGGTTTTGGTAAAGAAAAGTATAATCACATATCATTCCCTGAAGAAAACACAATTTTATATTTAAGCATGCACCTTTAATTTTATTTTTTTCCATTGCTTGAAACTAAAATTCCATTACACAAACAAGCACAAAAGAATTGTGAAAAAGTTTTTGCTTCCAAAGCACAGCGTTTTTTTCTAATAGGTTTAGACAAAACCACTCATCTCATGCTTATGATTTGTCTGTCCACAAATTCAATATTGTTTCTATACAAAGTGAGCATATATCTAAATGGATATAAAACAGTTAAAGCAAACCATAGCAGACACTGCATTTGAAAGCAGTGATGAGGCTGGAGAAGGGGGAGAGGAACAAGGTGACAATGATGGCATGACCTCAAACATAAACAAAGACAGTCTAAGATAATAGTATAGGGGTGGATCCTCCTGAACCCATGATATGACCAGAAAGAAGGAACACAAAATTGTAGTTACATGGTAAGGGGGAAAGTTTATACAACAACAACAACAACAAAAGTACTGCTTTGGTTTTCTTTTTCTTTTTCTTTTTCTTTTCAGATTAACTGAGAATACAAAGAGTAAGCCAGGGTAAAAGCTCGCATTGACTAACGCTAGATTTCTAACGTTTAAAAAAACTTCCAAGTGTTCATTTGTTGTAATTCAGAGGTCTTTTTAAGCTGATTAGGAACTCAGGGGGCCTGAAAAAAGCCACTATGCCCATCAAAAACACGTCATCTATTTATCAATTCAGTTCAGTCACTCAGCCTCTCCGACTCTTTGTGACCCCATGGACTGTAGCATGC